>NC_064924.1:460854426-460936926 GCF_023897955.1 Schistocerca gregaria
GATATGAGCCACGAGGCAAGGGGTTGGGGGCAGGGTTGGAGTAGGGATAGACAAGGATATAGCGTAGTAGCATAGGTTCAATGTGTGGTGGAATATCACTGCGGGAGTGGTTGGAAGTATAGTGGACAGAAAATTCCTCATTTCAGGGCATGATAAAAGGTAATCTGAACTCTGGGAGAGAATGTGAGTCAGTTGCTCCAGTCCTGAGTAATATTGAATCATGAGGGGAATCAGGCAGTGAGACTTTGGAGAGATAAGACATTGGAGACCTGTTCCTGTACCAGGTTGCAGGGTAATCACATAAATGATGGCCTCGGTGAGATCCTCAGTATATTTCAAGAGGGACTGTTCAGCACTGACAGACGGAATGGCCACGAGTGGCTAGGCTGTATGGAAGGGACTTCTTGATGAAATGGGTGGCAGCTATTGAAGTCGAGGTATTGCTAGCAATTGGTAGGTTTCATATGGACGGAGGTACTGATGTAGCCATATTTGAGATAGAGGTCGACAATGAGGAAAGTGGCTTGCTGGGATGAGGATGGCCAGGTGCAGTGAATTGGGGGGGGGGGGGGGGGGTTGAGGTTCTGGAGGAATATGGATAGGGTGTCCTCACCCCTGAGCCAGATCACGAAGATGTCATCAATGAATCTGAATGGCTAGAAAGAATTCCTCTATATGGACCATTAATTGGCCATACCAAGGTGATGCCTTCAAAGGAGAAGTAATTGTAGGTGAGGGTATAGTTGGTCATAGTGAGCAAAAATAAGGTTGTAGGTTTGTAATACGTCAGGCAGTGGTACGGGTAGTGTTCAAAAGCAGAAAGGCCCATGGGCATTAGGGATGTTCGTGTAAAGGGGGGGGGGGGGGGGGGTGGCGGCATCAACAGTGACTTCCGAGGCACCGTATGGTGGTTGTTGTTGTTGTTGTCTTCAGTCCTGAGACTCATTTGATGCAGCCCTCCATGCTACTCTATCCTGTGCAAGCTTCTTCATCTCCCAGTACCTACTGCAACCTACATTCTTCTGAATCTGCTTAGTATATTCATCTCTTGGTCTCCCTCTACGATTTTTACCCTCCACACTGCCCTCCAATGCTAAATTTGTGATCCCTTGATGCCTCAAAACATGTCCTACCAACCGATCCCTTCTTCTAGTCAAGTTGTGCCACAAACTTCTCTTCTCCCCAATACTATTCAATATGTCCTAATTAGTTACGTGATCTATCCACCTTATCTTCAGCATTCTTCTGTAGCACCACATTTCGAAAGCTTCTATTCTCTTCTTGTCCAAACTAGTTATCGTCCATGTTTCACTTCCATACATGGCTACACTCCAAACAAATACTTTCAGAAACTGCTTCCTGATACATAAATCTATATTTGATGTTAACAAATTTCTCTTCTTCAGAAACACTTTCCTTGCCGTTGCCAGTCTACATTTAATATCCTCTCTACTTCGACCATCATCAGTTATTTTACTTCCTAAATAGCAAAACTCCTTTACTACTTTAAGTGTCTCATTTCCTAATCTAATTCCCTCAGCATCACCCGATTTAATTTGACTACATTCCATTATCCTCGTTTTGCTTTTGTTGATGTTCATCTCATATCCTCCTTTCAAGACACTGTTCATTCCGTTCAACTGCTCTTCCAAGTCCTTTGCCGTCTCTGACAGAATTACAATGCCATCGGCGAACCTCAAAGTTTTTACTTCTTCTCCATGAATTTTAATACCTACTCCAAATTTTTCTTTTGTTTCCTCTACTGCTTGCTCAATATACAGATTGAATAACATCGGGGAGAGGCTACAACCCTGTCTCACTCCTTTCCCAACCACTGCTTCCCTTTCATGCCCCTCGACTCTTATGACTGCCATCTGGTTTCTGTATAAATTGTAAATAGCCTTTCGCTCCCTCTATTTTACCCCTGCCACCTTTAGAATTTGAAAGAGAGTATTCCAGTCAACAATGTCAAAAGCTTTCTCTAAGTCTACAAATGCTAGAAACATAGGTTTGCCTTTTCTTAATCTTTCTTCTAAGATAAGTCGTAAGGTCAGTATTGCCTCACGTGTTCCAACATTTTTACGGAATCCAAACTGATCCTCCACGAGGTCCGCATCCACCAGTTTTTCCATTCGTCTGTAAAGAATTTGCGTTAGTATTTTGCAGCTGTGACTTATTAAACTGATAGTTTGATAATTTTCACATCTGTCAGCGCCTGCTTTCTTTGGGATTGGAATTATTATATTCTTGTTGAAGTCTGAGGGTATTTCGCCTGTCTCATACATCTTGCTCACCAGATGGTAGAGTTTTGTCATGACTGGCTCTCCCAAGGCCGTCAGTAGTTCTAATGGTATGTTGTCTACTCCGGGGGCCTTGTTTCGACTCAGGTCTTTCAGTGCTCTGTCAAACTCTTCACGCAGTATCCTATCTCCCATTTCGTCTTCATCTACATCTTCATCTATGTCTTCATCTACATCCTCTTCCATTTCCACCGTATGGTGGAGAGAAAAAACTGTGGAGAGCTGTTGGAGGAAATGGTTGGTGTCTTTTATGTATGAGAGTAGGTTCAGGTAACAGGCTGTGGGTTTTGGTCTCCAAGAGCAGAGATTCTTCCAGTGGATGGGAAAGGGGGAGGGGGAGGGGGGCAGTCACCAACAATAGAGCATCCTGAGTGGTTGGGCTTATGTACTTTAAGAATCATGTAGAAGGTATGTATGCTAGGAGTGGTATGGGTGAGGAAAGATATAGACTCAGGGGAAAGGCTCTGAGGAGACACTGGAGATTCTCTTGGGTTTCTAGAACTGAATCACTGTGGCAGGGTTTGTAGGTGGACGAATCTAACAGCTGGTGGAGTCCTTCTGCAGGTAACCCCTGTGGTTCAAAAGCATAGTGGTGGAGCCTTTGTCAGCAGATAGGCTTACAAGTTGAGGATGAGTGTGGTTTGTTCTGCAGATGTAAGGTTATTGTGCAAGTTGAGAGATTTAAGGAATGATGGCAAGGAATGGTTCGAGGGTAACTGGGTGATTTGAGGGCAATAAGGGTGGCTCACAGTTGGATGGAGGAGTACATCGAATCAGGTATGATTTAACATTGGTTTTAGCTTAAGAATGATTGGTAGGTTTGGCAACGAAAAAGTGTTTCCTCTGTAGGGACTGGCAGGAGGAGAGAAGGTCTTTAACAAGTCCAGCATGATTGAATTTGGGAGCAGGATAGAATGTAAGGCCTTTGGAAAAGACTAATACTTCTGTGGAACTAACACTTTTGGAGGACAGTTTTATGACCGTATCTTCGACCTGTTTAGGTTCTGGATTCTAAGTGATGGTGGGAGGGAGTTTTTGAGGGCGTGATAAATGTAGTAGGTCTGTGAGGCAGTGTTTATCAGCTATGAGGGGATGTGGGGGAGGTTCGGAGGCTGTTGTAGAGGTGGTGGATAGTGGTAGTCCAAGGTGGGAGCAGGAGGTGAACAGGTTGGAGTGTCCGGAGTGGTGTTGAGCATGCTGCTCTAGCTCCTGGAGGACAAGAGTTTCCATGTGAAAGTGAGATATAGAAATTTGGGACTGCACAGTAGGAGAATTTTACGGATGGAGAGGAAATATATCAAGAAGGTTTGGGCCTGATTTACATGGTTTTGCAAGACTAGATTGGTGAGCACTAAGTACTGGTGGAATCTGAGAAGATGGAGGTCAATGTGAAAGGAGGGGATGCAGCAGGAGGCCAGAAATATGATAGTACAGCCCCTGTTGGGGGAATTTCAAGAGACAGGCAACAACAAAGGAACAGTATGTGAGACTGGGTTCTGGCATACATTAAGGAAATTTCTCTGTATTGGTGCAGATGGAAGGAGCAAGGATCCATTCTCAAGGATCAAAATGCATAAAAATACATAAATAATGCATGAAAAAGAGTCACAAAAATATGAAAAAATACATGGGGAAAATCACAAAAATGACAGAATGGATGAAGTAAGGGGAAACAAGAGAATCCTGAGGGAGTAAACTGATAGTGAGAGATAAAAACCAAATGAAATTGTTGTGAAAATACTTTGAGACTAAAGATAAAAATAAATAGACTATAATGTAGGTTGCAGGTAGGTGGGTGGATATGTATGAAGAATGGAGGCAGAAGATGTGATTAGATAAGGTGAGGTTAGTAAGTGCAAATTGGAATAAGAGAGGAGAAAGGTTGAAGGGTGGGGAGGAAGTTGGTAGTACAAGGTAGAAGTTCTTGTGGCACAGGAAGGTACTGAAAATAACATGCAAAACTGTGCGAGAGTACAGGAAAAGTGATCAATGTGAAATCTCAAAATTTACCAAAGGTGACACTGAGGACTTCATGGGCCAAAATTACCCTTCCAACTTGGTACAGAAATAGATTTCCACTGTCTAGTCCCTCTAGTCAGCCACCACCTCCCAAAGTCCCACCTTCTGGCCACAAAGCAAGATTCCCTTTGTGACTCATTACCACCCATCAACTGTGTCCTATTCTACCTCTTGCCATCACATGAAATGAGAAAAATCCTACCCACTCTCATTTCCACCTCTCCCCAAGAGGTATTCCGCTGCCCACTGGAACCTACACAGTATCCTCATGCATCCCTGCTCCAAAGCCCTTGCCATATGGTTCATATCCCTGTAATAGACCTGTCCTGTAATACCTACCACCACCACCACCACCACCACCACCTCCTCCTCCTCCTCCTCCTCCTCCTCCTACTCCATTCCAGTCACTGGTAACCCCTATCCCATCAAAGGCAGGGCTACCTGTGAAACCAGTCATGCAATCTACAAGCTAACCTACCATCACTGTGCTGCATTGTGTGTGGGCATGACAATCAACAAGCTGTCTGTATGCACGAATAGCCACTGGCAAACTGCGGCCAAGTAGCATCTGGATCACCCAGGTGCTGAGCAGACTGCCCAACTCAACATTCTTCACTCCAATGACTGCTTCACAGCCTGTGCCATCTGGATCCTTCCTACCAACATCAGTTTTTCCGAACTGTGCAGGTGGGAACTCTACCTGCAGTGTATACTATGCCCCCCCCCCCCCCCCCCCCCCCCAATCTTCATTAGTCACTGTCATGTGTGATTCTGAGTCTTGCTCAAACAATCTCACATGCAGCTTTAATTTCTATCTCAGAGGATTTGAATTTTTTTTCTACTGTAACAAATACCTCAACTGCACTTCCCGTTTGCCTGTCCTTTCGATACACACTTAAATTTTCCCCAAAACTCTCCTTGCTATAAATTTCAGGTTTCAACCAGCTAGTATTATGTGAGCTTCACTGATTTTCATGAGTGCTTCAGACTCTGGCACTTTGTTGCAAATGCTTTGAGAGTTACCATTAGAATTTTGTGGAAGCTGTGGAAGGCATTTATTTCAATCTTACAGTGATACATCTGGGTTTCCTCCAGCTATCATTATCTGCATTGGCTGGAGAGTCACCTAAAATAAAAATAAAAAAAAAAACCACACTCGTGTGCACACCACACTCAGCTACCTGAGTAGTAATCTTTAATCTTTGATGTGTAATGAAACCCTATGGCACAAGCCCAGGAAGTCACAGCATAGCTTATCACACAAACATTCCTTCAGTCCTTATATTTGATTCAGAACCATGAGGCCAGGATTAGTTCTTAGGACAATACTGCAAAGTGTGAGCTTTGCTGTAATGCCATGCACAAGGCTGGTCTTCTCAACCTTCTTTGCCAGAGGCAGGAGCGATCCAAGTATGCACTTAGAGCCCAGAAGACAGGCATCATTTTCCAATGCATGCCACAATCTGCAGCTGATTGCAGCCTGTTCCCTCAGTGGCTGCTGGAATAGTCTCTTAAACATGGATGAGGTCTCCAGGCAGACACACTGAGTGCATCTGGTGTCCTTGTTTGTCCCTTGCTGCCATTTCCCTTAGGGGTACCATTATTCACCATACTTTTGAACTGCCAGTGATTAATAGACTTGTGCGCTTTTGCATTTGCCACCTCTTCACACCGGATAAAATGTGTTCCACCCAAAACAGGTGAAGTGAGTCCCACTGGGTCAGTTTCATTGAAAGACAGCACCTCAGACTAGTTGGTTAGGGGGTCAGTAAAACATCCTGAGTCCTCCCTGACCCCATCCACCTTGTACAGGATTCCTATATCTACCATTGCCACACCACTCACAATGAAGTGGGCAAATAATGACAGATCTTGTACATTCTGCAGACGAGACAGGATTCACAGGAGAGTATAATACTTAAGGTGCCTCATACTGGTGTCACAGGTACATGACTCTCAGGAGCTCATCCAACACGCTGATTCGCAGCAGCTGCCAATCATTTGACAGTAGTCAGGGCGATTTCGAACTGACAGTAGTCAGGGCGATTTCGAACTGCTTATGAATATCAACCATGTTAGAGAGGAGCATTCACAGTGAGGCTGCATTTTGGCTGATGCAGTGTTTTACAGGGCAATGAACAAACAACTTTAAGTGTGCTGATTATCTTTTAATCTGTTGAGCTAAAAAACTGCTAATACCTTATGCAAATATACAAAATGAGATTTCTATAAAGGCAACACAAACTGTAGTAAAAATTGCTGATTTCCTAACATGTTTTGAGGTTAATTAGGGTTTCCCGTAAGCAACAAGTTTTAGATGCTGTCTTTCACTCAAACTGACCCAGTGGGACTCACTTCACATGTTTTGGTGGAACATGTTTTATCTAGTGCCAAGAGGAGGCACATGCAAAAGGGTAGGGGTCTATTAGTTGTTGGCAGTTCAAATGTATGGTGAAAACAGAGTAAATTTATGATAACTGTAGGTTATGTGTGCACTGCTACTCTTTAAGGGAAAACTAGATGTAACACAATATGTTAGGTAGAATATCTGTTACAGTTACTAAATCACAAATGCTGAGATACTACAAAATTACTTGTAGATTGTGGTACCGTCAAAAAATATTAAAAAATGCTCATTTATTTGCAATGATTTATGATGGAATTCAGGGGCGATGTATTCTTTGGCAGTAACTGTGAACCACAAATGTTGATTGAGTGCAAAGCAAGTTACATATCCAAAACACTCGTACCGGTAACTTACAAAAATATAGTTTTTTAAGTACCTGAAAATTCTAAAAGAATAACATGTTTCTCACATAATTATACAATGAAACTTGAGAACAGTTTTTTGAGGATAGGCCTACTGTTCTCAAACAATTTAAAAGGGCACATTTAAGCTTAAGCTTAAGCTTTCAATTGACAAGAATACTTAGAGTTTGTTATGACATGTGCAAATGACCAGAATTTCATGTTGCATCACAATATAAATCAGTACTGATACAATCAGTGAAAGATTATGCAGAACCAGTGAAAACTGTAAAATATGCTGATCTAGAACTTCAAATCGCCACATGAACCTTGTGCCTTATTTCTGTGCACACTTCTACACTGGTGTGCCAAAGAACAACACTGCAGTGTGAGCTTGCTTCAGTCAAAATCACCAAGATTCACAACACCAACAAAGCAAGTTTTCTGCCTACTGCCACTAACAATCGCAGGAGTTTGAATTTCTAGTCTTTGTCTGACTGTTACATGGCTCAATTTGGATTTCACCAATATTGGTATATATGTTTGCCCTTGTCTTTTTCTTAATGGTTAATGGAAAATCTCATTTATAGATGTGAAACATCTCATTTATAGATGTGAAACAAATACTAACAAAGAGACAGAGAGGCTGGCCAGTACTTACCTCAGCTCAGTACAGCCAATAGATACGCAAAACAAAACAGAAAATTTACATTCCTAGCTTTCAGAACTTTGTTCCTTCACCAGGGAGGAGAGATGGGAAAAAAGGGAAGAAGGGAAAGTGGATTCAGTTACTCAAAACCCAACTATTAAGCAACAGGGGAAGGTAAATAGGGAGGGTAGTAAGGATGGAGGCATGGTTGTCAGAGGGAAGCCGAAGATATTCTACTGTAAGTACTGTGCCAGCTTCAAACCAAAGAGGATGCATACAGAAGTAAAGAGGTATATAGTATAAAGATAAACACAAATATGAAGGAAGAAAAAATGCGTGAATGGCTAAAGAGGAGAGGGGAAAAAGGAGAAGAGTAAATAGGAGAGAGGTTGGTTAACATAGGTTCAGTCCAGGGGGATGGCGGGATGAAAGTATGTGTTGGAGTGCAAGTTCCCATCTCCGCAGTTCCGAGGGACTGGTGTTGGGTGTGAGAGAAGCCAAATGATACGAACGGTGTAGCAGGTTCCTAGGTCCCTAGAATTATTCTGGAGAGCATGCTCTGCTACTGGGTATTGGACATCTCCTAGGCGGACAGTTCGTCTGTGTCCGTTCATGCGCTCAGCCATTAGCTGTCGTCACACCGATGTAAAAGGCTGTGCAGTGCAGTAATGTCAGCTGATAAATGACATGTGTTGTTTCACATGTGGCCCTGCCATGAATTGTGTATGTTTTACCAGTAGTGGAGCTGGAGTAGGTGATAAGAATACATTGTAACTCACCATATAGTGGGGATGTTGAGTCACAGGTGGGCACAACAAGGGTAGGGGTGGGGGGACAGAAAGTGCCACTTGTGGGAGCATGAATACAGGGACATGGTGGCGATGGGGTATGGCAGCCAGGTGCAGTCGGAAGGTTAGCACATCTTGGCACAGTGTTACACCGTCCGGGTTATCTGGATACTTCCCGCCACCACCAACCTATTCGAACTCCGGGGATGGGAACTTGCCCTTCAACATATCCTCTCTTCTCGTTATCCACCAGGCCTCAATCTCCGCTAATTTCAAGTTGCCGCCACTCATACCTCACCTGTCATTCATCATCATCTTTGCCTCTGCACTTCCGCCTCGACTGACATCTCTGCCCAAACTCTTTGCCTTTAAATATGTCTGCTTGTGTCTGTATATGTATGGATGGATATGTGTGTGTGTATGTGCGCTTGTATTCTTTTTCCCCCCTAAGGTAAGTCTTTCCGCTCCCAGGATTGGAATGACTCCTTACCCTCTCCCTTAAAACCCACATCCTTTCGTCTTTCCCTCTCCTTCCCTCTTTCCTGAAGAAGCAACCGTCAGTTGAAGAAGCAACCGTCAGTTGAAGAAGCAACCGTCAGTTGAAGAAGCAACCGTCAGTTGAAGAAGCAACCGTCAGTTGAAGAAGCAACCGTCAGTTGAAGAAGCAACCGTCAGTTGAAGAAGCAACCGTCAGTTGAAGAAGCAACCGTCAGTTGAAGAAGCAACCGTCAGTTGAAGAAGCAACCGTCAGTTGAAGAAGCAACCGTCAGTTGAAGAAGCAACCGTCAGTTGAAGAAGCAACCGTCAGTTGAAGAAGCAACCGTCAGTTGAAGAAGCAACCGTCAGTTGAAGAAGCAACCGTCAGTTGAAGAAGCAACCGTCAGTTGAAGAAGCAACCGTCAGTTGAAGAAGCAACCGTCAGTTGAAGAAGCAACCGTCAGTTGAAGAAGCAACCGTCAGTTGAAGAAGCAACCGTCAGTTGAAGAAGCAACCGTCAGTTGAAGAAGCAACCGTCAGTTGAAGAAGCAACCGTCAGTTGAAGAAGCAACCGTCAGTTGAAGAAGCAACCGTCAGTTGAAGAAGCAACCGTCAGTTGAAGAAGCAACCGTCAGTTGAAGAAGCAACCGTCAGTTGAAGAAGCAACCGTCAGTTGAAGAAGCAACCGTCAGTTGAAGAAGCAACCGTCAGTTGAAGAAGCAACCGTCAGTTGAAGAAGCAACCGTCAGTTGAAGAAGCAACCGTCAGTTGAAGAAGCAACCGTCAGTTGAAGAAGCAACCGTCAGTTGAAGAAGCAACCGTCAGTTGAAGAAGCAACCGTCAGTTGAAGAAGCAACCGTCAGTTGAAGAAGCAACCGTCAGTTGAAGAAGCAACCGTCAGTTGAAGAAGCAACCGTCAGTTGAAGAAGCAACCGTCAGTTGAAGAAGCAACCGTCAGTTGAAGAAGCAACCGTCAGTTGAAGAAGCAACCGTCAGTTGAAGAAGCAACCGTCAGTTGAAGAAGCAACCGTCAGTTGAAGAAGCAACCGTCAGTTGAAGAAGCAACCGTCAGTCGAAGAAGCAACCGTCAGTCGAAGAAGCAACCGTCAGTCGAAGAAGCAACCGTCAGTCGAAGAAGCAACCGTCAGTCGAAGAAGCAACCGTCAGTTGAAGAAGCAACCGTCAGTTGAAGAAGCAACCGTCAGTTGAAGAAGCAACCGTCAGTTGAAGAAGCAACCGTCAGTTGAAGAAGCAACCGTCAGTTGAAGAAGCAACCGTCAGTTGAAGAAGCAACCGTCAGTTGAAGAAGCAACCGTCAGTTGAAGAAGCAACCGTCAGTTGAAGAAGCAACCGTCAGTTGTGAAAGCTAGAAATTGTGTGTGTGTGTTTGTGTGTTATTTTATTGTGCCTGTCTACCGGCGCTTTCCCGCTTGGTAAGTCTTGGAATCTTTGTTTTTAATATATTTTTCCCATGTGGAAGTTTCTTTCTATTTTATTTACATCATTAATCTGAACCCAACAATTACGTTTGTTATTGTCTCTGTTGCATTTCGAAATCTTTTCTATCATCTTACTTTCTCTCGTTGTTTGTACAAGTAGTTTCACTTTGTATTCATCTTCCCTTTTTCCGTAATCTACCATACATTTTATCCTGCCTAATTATACTCAATAATACATAATTTACTTCCAAACCATAACCTAAAACTTTAACACTTTCAACATTACCGCTGCTATAAAATCCACTGTTCCAAGTTTACAAACATTTCGTGTAAAGTCGTGAATACTATTTCACAGCTTCAGTTCCTTTCACCCATTTAACAACCATCTCAGCTATTTCCAACAACTTTCGTTTTATTTCCATTCCCGTTTTTCCCACATAACCGATCATTTTTAGCAGCTTCCCACAGGTTTAAACGTTATTATTTCTTCGTCAAACAATTGTTAGCCTCATTTTCATAACCTGTCAGTACGTAATCAGTCCTTTGAATACGTTTACACGCATTTTTTTCGAAATTTTCCTGAGTTTCCCGACCCTTTAACGTGTTTTGGGGACAACACAACTACCTAACCTTTGCACCCATTGTTGTTCACCAACCTAAGTTCAGCACAGGATCAACATAGCTCATCTCAAACCAACACTTTTTCGACTTTTTTCACACCTTTGTCTCTCCCTATATATATATATATATATCTATTTATTTTCACTTTAACCTCATGTTACCCTTTCCACCTTCTAATACCATGTCAACCTCACAACATCCCCACAACAACCCCATCAAATTTTATTTACATTCCCTCCACAACAATGCCTTCACCCTAGCCAGAGCCGGCCGCGGTGGTCTCGCGGTTCAAGGCGTGCAGTCCGGAACCGTGCGACTGCTACGGCCGCAGGTTCGAATCCTGCCTCGGGCATGGATGTGTGTGTGATGTCCTTAGGTTAGTTAGGTTTAAGTAGTTCTAAGTTCTAGGGGACTAATGACCACAGAAGTTGAGTCCCATAGTGCTCAGAGCCATTTGAACCCTAGCCAAATTACACTCCCATATTTTATTTACTCAGGCTTGTCTGACATTTGGCATTACCCCCAAAGGCCTCACACTTAAAGTTCCCATCTCTGACTGCAATCCTTCTTTCCATCAGTCCTTATACCAGTTCCAAACTGCACAATCCATAGCCCTCACCCACCTAATCCTTCTCCTATACATCGACTCGGCCAATGAACACACCCGTCAACTCCTATCCCAAATCAAAGTCCTCAATCTTTCCTGTCCCACATCCACACCGGCTGTTCAGAGCATCCTCCTACAGGCCAACCACAAATTAGAACAGCATGCCACCCTCCACCAAAAAAACTATCCAATCTCCTGGTTTCCCACCTCCAGAAAGGCAACTGACTCAGCCTCCACAACCTTTCCAACAAACCTCAACCTCCTCTCATTACACACAGACCCAGTCTCTCCCATCTACTCAGATGGAAGTACACATCAACTACTACACCAGAGGTCAAACATAGAGAAGAACACTACAAAATGATACACATTCACCAGTGGAGAAGACAATAGAAGAAAATACTGAAGACATTAGAAGAAGAATGTGAGAAAAGAGCATAAAAGATGAAGAGGCTCTGGGAGAAGACGAAGAAACTGTTACAATCTTGCTTCAAGCTATTCATGATCATTCCAGCTAAATTTGCTCAAGTAATTAAAAAATGAAATCTGCTAGTCCAAATGAAATCAAATAAATAAATAAAGCTGCTCCACTCTCAGTTGTTTAGGTGGCTGGTATTTATCTGCCATTGCTGGCTTAGTGTTTATTTGACTACAAAGGTATTTTTCAAAAACCTCATAATATCCCACCTTCCAGAACCACACGTCAACTATTGCGCTGGAGAGCTGTTTCTCCAATACAGTTTATTATCTACATGGTATTACGCAACTTCTAGTGTATCTGATTTAATAGTCAAGGTTGCCACCACAGAAAATTCTTGTCTAATGTTACAGTCACAGACAGTTGCCTATCTTTGACTCTCCAGCTGTAACCATTATCTTCAACTAATTTAATTAGTAACTGCATTAACTAGTAGCTGCATTCTCTAACATAACAGACATTAAATGGGGCAAGTTAGTTTAAGCACACGCATTTTTGTATGCTTGTCACTGCTTATAGTTGTAGCTCCATAATGATGCACCTATGATCTATGATTATTTTTGCTCAATTTGATGACCCCTAACTTGCTCCAACTATTATTAGGTTGTTTCTCTTCACCTGTACGCATGCATTTACATACCTCCAGGCTTAGTTTGAGAAGGATGGGGCAGGCAGTCTGCCATAGCCTGCAGCAATTTAGGTATAACAAAAAATCAAAAGCAATATGGACAGATGAAGATTAGAATGTGCACTCTCCTGACTACAAGTTCAGTTTGTCTGAAATGGCACAATCTCATTCAATCAGTTCCTAGAGTAAAGTACTGTTTTGTTTTCACATTCTTGCAAAGAAGTTATTTAATAACGTGAAAAACTAGTGCAATGCTGTTCATTCTTTTCTCAAGAACCGTCACTACACACTATATGGAGTCCTGGTTTTGATATTTTGGATAAACAACCTATAGTTATTTTAAATTTTGTATTTTGGACAATCATTTGAAAATGGATACACAAACAAAATTATGCAGTGCTGGATGCAAAATGAACATATTTTTTAATCCAAACAGTCACAATTTGTGCAGCAAAACGTTAACATTTTTGAAAAAAATAGGTATTTTGAGGAACTGTACATCTTGAGGGAATGGGGAATCTGAAGTCAAAATGTGGCAGAAAAAATTGAGAATGTGTGTGACAAAAGAATCATTCTTCCGAAAGCACTAGTCCAGCAAGGTATGCACGAGAGCATCTGTAAACTTGGTAAAGTATGAGAGAGTAACTGTCAGAATTGATGCTGTAATGGCAGATCAGGAGCTATGCCTTGGCATTGCGTCAGAAAGTTATGGTGCAGCATTCCAAATTCCAAATCCCAGCCCACCACACAGTTGTAATCTGTTTGGAAAGCTCAGCCCAGTGCGCATACTACTAAGACTGGAAGACACACTCCGGAAGAACCAGTTACTATCAGATGTGAAAACTAACAGCTGCAGTTGTCTTCACAAGTACATAAATGTAAAAACATTTGATGAACAGAAGCAAAAGTAGATCCATACCGTGGATAGAAAAAAAGCCAGAGAGTGAGGTAAGGTGTCAAAAGTTATCAACAGAGTAGAATTTGAAAGCACAAACTAAATATACTCAACTACACTATAGTGTAATTATGTATACTACTACGTGAATGAAGGTCTCTCTTCCTGAAACTAATGTACTCTACTTTTTTTTACTCTCTCGGCACAAAACAAATGAAATTGCAAAACATAAAGCACAATTGGTGACTTTTAGCTTACCTCGATACACTAAAGTCGTGGCACACCTTAGGCGAATGCCGAATGTTATGTATGACTAGCCTCTGGAGAACATCGAGAGTGGGGTACTTTTCGCTAGTGACACTCTTGTAAGATGAGTCATCTGGCCCAAATATCCTAAGTGGACCTTCAATCTCTGATGGTACTGGTACTTTAGCATCATCTGCTGAGGAAACAGACAACACTGCAATTTTATCCAGTATTAAATGGTGCTGTCCTAGGGCCATCCTTTTTGTTCCTTTCCCATTCCTAATCTCCGTCTGTAATAAAGAGCAAAATAATTTAGCCACACACTACATTCTCTTGTGAGAGCATAAATAATTAAAAGAAGTACAGAATGTTGATAGATAAGACCTATAACACAACAACTACAGGTACACAGATACTGGAAGCTATGGATATATTGGACATCTACAAAGTAGCAGATCATAAATTCTGTGGCATGTTCAATTTCTCTCAACTGTGCATTTCAGTGGCCATCTCTCAACTGTGGATTTCACAGGTAACTGTTCATTTAAAATACTGACATCTCCTTATCTGTCCTTTTTTTAATGCTCTTTCAAGGACCCCTTGCTTCAAAAGCTCAACATTCAGCTCCCAATTTTCTGAGCAGCTACAGCTAATTTTTGTACCTATATTCATCTTATTACATTATTATAAAGTTATAACAGATTTTACACTTCTGTTGCCAATGGAAAAGGATAACCGTACAGAAAAAAGTTGTGCAGAATAACAGCAACTGATATTACAGATGGACCACGTCCACGTCTACACAATTGCTCTGATATTCACAATAAAGCGTTTTGGCCTTGTTCTGCAATTGAAATTGATCACTAGATTAAGTTTAGTACAGTCAGCACAACATGAAAAGACAACAGAGTAGTGCATTTTTTCCATGTCCACTTGTTTTCATAGTTACAGTCTTAGCACCTTTTGTGGCAACAGTTCTGTTACTCTGCACATCAAATTTCAAAGGAGTTCTCTCTATACTCACTATTTGGCTTAGTTCCACACTGGTTTTCTTTCGTTGTTGAATAACAAAGTGATGGAAAGATAATATTCTCTCTTCATATTCCTGTAGTTATTTTCTGGGATATTTTGGTTTGGTTTGCATGCTAAGACCGTGATGCTTCATAAACCTGAAGCACCAACCAACTCTCCCCTTAAAGTCTGTAGCACTAGTTTACGACATGTATTTGAATCATTTTTGTATTAATTCTAAATCCATTTTGATGGTGTCCTTGATTCCATGTTGTTCTGCACATGCTATTACTTTTAATTTATAGCCTGCATCATATGAGTACTTTTTATTTTTTCCATTTTCAAAACTAGCAACCAACAAAAATGCTGTACTGATACCGAAAACAAAACGTAATTTGAATTCAGGTTCACTGACACTGTAGACTGAAATGACGCATAACACACCAAAGACTAGACGGTTTAGCTAGCTTGTGAATTCCACAACTTATGTTAATTGCATCAGTGTACTGCTGCTGCCAGTTGAATCCAATGTTTCCAGCTAGAGATAGGTTTCCTGCAGCATAGAATATATGGCCATTTTTTTCTCTAAGAAAAAAGTAAATCTTACAGTCCATAAAATATGGTATGTATGACTCTGGGCCCACTTGTTTCACACAATGTCCACAGAATTGCACTGGAGCACCTAACAGAGAGTAATGAAATCTTTGAAGACATGCTTCAGTTGGTAGTTACACATCACTCCAACAGTCGGTGGGCATCTCTTCCACACCTTTTCCACGACGAGACAAGTGTGGCAACCTTTTGGTGATTACTGCCGATTGCTTGCTAGTACTGTCCTGGATGGGTATCCTGTGCCTAATATCAAAGATGTCACATGTGCTTTGACGGGTGTAAATGTTTTCACTGCTCTGGACTACCACAAGGCTTATATCAAATTCTGGCAGCACCTACTGATATACCAAAAATACCTTCTGGTCTTTTTGAATTCTTGTTCATGCCATTCAGACTCAAAAATTCTGGTCAAATTTGGCAATATTTCATTGACAAAATTTTTCAGGAACTGGCATTTTGTTCCGTATATTTGGATGATGTCCTGGTATTCTCCTCCAAAACGCAGTTACAAGACAAGCAAGTTCATGAAGTATGACAGAAATATAAAGCCACGGCACTGGGTGTCACTGTTAAAAGTGAAACAGCTTTCCTCAACCTTGGCCATATGATCTCAGCTGATTTTATCTGCCAGTTACCAGGGAAGTAAGCTGTTTTACATTACCTTCTGAAGCCAAAGAATTACCAACAACTGAGATTTTTCTGGGGATGGTGACTTTTTGTTTCTATCGCTGTCACCTTTGGGAAACAACTTCCATTCAAGCACCTCAATGAAAGCAATTTCCAGTCATAACATCATGGGCAAATGAGTATTCAAGTGGACTCCAGGAATGGCCAAGGCTTTCCATGACCTACAAGGGAGCCTTGCGGAGGCAGTGCTGCTCATCCAAGCTGTACAATTTATATCACTGGTTATTCTTGTAGAGGTCAGCCAAAGTGCAACTGGTGCAGTCTTGCACCAGAAAGTTGACAAATTACAGCCAGGGCAAAGAAAATGGAGTGCTTACGATAGAGAACTGTTGGCAACATACGAGAGCATGAGGTACATTTGCCCTCAAATCGAAACCTGCCCAGTGATGGCCTATACAGACCATATGGCAATTGTACCGGCCTTTCAAAATGCCAGTGATAAATGTTTCTCTCAACAGTTCTGGCACATAGAATTTATCAGACAATTTACCATGGATGTATGCCATATTAAAGGTGCAGATAACAGTCACTGACTACTTTTCCCGCATTTGCACTTTGATAGATGTTTTGAACTACAACACTCTCACCATGGCCCCAGTGAAATTATCCTTCCATGCAACTGAGACTGAAGGAAGTTGAGGTGCCAGGTGGCAAATCTAAAATATGGTGTTATGTCTCACAAACAAAGCAAGGGCCCTAAATTTCACCACAGTTTCACAATGTGGCATTCCCCAGTGTTCACCAAGAAGCACATTCAGAGACAAAAGCCATGACTAAATTATTAACAAACCATTTAATGAGGCTATCAATAAAAATGATGCTCAGCCCTTTGCTCATGTGTGCCTTCACTGCAAGGTGGAATGCCACATTCATGCAGATATCAGGTATTTCCCTGTGTCTCCAGTGAGATTTCGTCACATACATATCGATCTTGTTGAAACTATACCACCTTCAGAAGGTTAAAATACCTATTTATGGCAACTACTGGATTCACTAGATGGGCAGAAACTATAGCAATCATTGATATATCACTGAGACTATTGAAAAAACTTTCACCACAAATTGGTTAGCGCACTTCAGCTGTCCTTTCTGCGTGGTTTCCAATGCCACCACACTAGAAGTTGTCATTCTGGCAGCAATTGAATTTTTGAAAGATGGCATAGAACTTTTAATGTCACTCTTATGTCACCAACAGAAGTAGATGAAAGTTCTTCCTTTGCTCCTATTATGACTAGACAGCTCATAAATCTGATACCAGTGCACTATTGGCTGAAATAGCACATGGGGAACCACTAAGGATTCCGGGATTGGAACTACCATTATTGGTACAACAATTCAGGAACTGTTGCAAAGTCATCTACTTCATGACACAGCAAACACCTGTTTTTTGTACAAAAACATTTGATGGACTGTTCCCATGTCATGCTCCACATGGATTTAATTCAAGCCCCTTTTCAGCCATCATACATAGAACTTCCCCATGAACCATGGACCTTGCCGTTGGTGGGGAGGCTTGCGTGCCTCAGCGATACAGATGGCCGTGCCGTAGGTGCAACCACAACGGAGGGGTATCTGTTGAGAGGCCAGACAAACGTGTGGTTCCTGAAGAGGGGCAGCAGCCTTTTCAGTAGTTGCAGGGGCAACAGTCTGGATGATTGACTGATCTGGCCTTGCAACATTAACCAAAACGGCGTTGCTGTGCTGGTACTGCGAACGGCTGAAAGCAAGGGGAAACTACAGCCATAATTTTTCCCGAGGACATGCAGCTTTACTGTATGACCTTTGGAGAGAAGAGAACCACGTGTATGAATATCAAGAGCTCAGATGGCAGCCCAGTTCTAAGCAAAGAAGGGAAGGCAGAAAGGTGGAAGGAGTATATAGAAGGTTTATACAAGGGCGATGTACTTGAGGACAATATTATGGAAATGGAAGAGGATGTAGATGAAGACGAAATGGGAGATACAATACTGCGTGAAGAGTTTGACAGAGCACTGAAAGACCTGAGTCGAAACAAGGCCCCCGGAGTAGACAACATCCCATTAGAACTACTGACGGCCTTGGGAGAGCCAGTCATGACAAAACTCTACCAGCTGGTGAGCAAGATGTATGAGACAGGCGAAATACCCTCAGACTTCAAGAAGAATATAATAATTCCAATCCCAAAGAAAGCAGGTGCTGACAGATGTGAAAATTACCGAACTATCAGTTTAATAAGCCACGGCTGCAAAATACTAACGCGAATTCTTTACAGACGAATGGAAAAACTGGTAGATGCAGACCTCGGGGAGGATCAGTTTGGATTCCGTCGAAATGTTGGAACACGTGAGGCAATACTGACCTTACGACTTACCTTAGAAGAAAGATTAAGAAAAGGCAAACCTACGTTTCTAGCATTTGTAGACTTAGAGAAAGCTTTTGACAATGTTGACTGGAATACTCTTTTTCAAATTCTAAAGGTGGCAGGGGTAAAATACAGGGAGCGAAAGGCTATTTATAATTTGTACAGAAACCAGATGGCAGTAATAAGAGTCGAGGGGCATGAAAGGGAAGCAGTGGTTGGGAAAGGAGTGAGACAGGGTTGTAGCCTCTCCCCAATGTTATTCAATCTGTATATTGAGCAAGCAGTAAAGGAAACAAAAGAAAAATTTGGAGTAGGTATTAAAATTCATGGAGACGAAGTAAAAACTTTGAGGTTCGCCGATGACATTGTAATTCTGTCAGAGACGGCAAAGGACTTGGAAGAGCAGTTGAACGGAATGGACAGTGTCTTGAAAGGAGGATATAAGATGAACATTAACAAAAGCAAAACGAGGATAATGGAATGTAGTCAAATTAAATCGGGTGATGCTGAGGGAATTAGATTAGGAAATGAGACACTTAAAGTAGTAAAGGAGTTTTGCTATTTAGGAAGCAAAATAACTGATGATGGTCGAAGTAGAGAGGATATAAAATGTAGACTGGCAATGGCAAGGAAAGCGTTTCTGAAGAAGAGAAATTTGTTAACATCAAATATAGATTTATGTATCAGGAAGTCGTTTCTGAAAGTATTTGTTTGGAGTGTAGCCATGTATGGAAGTGAAACATGGACGATAACTAGTTTGGACAAGAAGAGAATAGAAGCTTTCGAAATGTGGTGCTACAGAAGAATACTGAAGATAAGGTGGATAGATCACGTAACTAATGAGGAGGTATTGAATAGGATTGGGGAGAAGAGAAGTTTGTGGCACAACTTGACTAGAAGAAGGGATCGGTTGGTAGGACATGTTTTGAGGCATCAAGGGATCACAAATTTAGCATTGGAGGGCAGCGTGGAGGGTAAAAATCGTAGAGGGAGACCGAGAGATCAGTACACTAAGCAGATTCAGAAGGATGTAGGTTGCAGTAGGTACTGGGAGATGAAGCAGCTTGCACAGGATAGAGTAGCATGGAGAGCTGCATCAAACCAGTCTCAGGACTGAAGACAACAACAACAACAACATAGAACTTTTCAAGTGTCATGAATTCGGAACCACATGTTAGACATTTTGCAAAATGGTAAATGGAGCAATGTATCTGCCGAGGCACTGAAACCAGTGTGGTACTGTCACTACCTTTGGGCAACACACCGAAAACCACAGTTACATACCACCCTGACATGCCCATGCAGACCTCAACTATTGGGTCAATGACATGCCACCCACCCTTAGTCACACTATGACTGCACCAGAACCACAATCAATTGTCCACACAGAGACAGTGAGAGGGTTCAGTGGGTGGTGAACCTGTAATAAATCTTGTTGTATCTCGCCTTTAAGTATATTCCTTATTATTGCTATTCTTTTCTATACACTTGAAATGATCATCCACAGGATTACATAACAGTGTGCATTTATTATGTGAACTTACACAACATACTGTATATGTGGATAGTTCAATATCAATTCTAATACTAAAATAAACTAAGCATTTTTGTATGAGTTACATAAGGGGGTATCAGAACGTAATGCACAAGAACTCCTCTCCTCCTATGAACTGGGCATATTGAAACTGGTACCACAATGAAATAAATGTACTGAGAATGGGGTGACCACGCAGAAAAGTACGTGAGACACGTAACTTCATTTGGGATTTTTTTGTTTTCTCACCTATTAAACTTTTTGGTATTAAAATTATAGTGCAATACTTTTTGATCTTTCCTTGTATCATAAACATTCTATCATATATAGCTCCTTGACAGATTAAACCTCTTATTCTGAGGTCCAACATATGACATCCACGCAAAGTTGGAGGCTCTTAGCCACACTTGCTGTGACATAATGGGCACCTGCTGACTAACCTCAAATGCTGCAGGTGTCCCAAGGAGTACCTCAGACAGATATTAATACAACACAAACTGTACACTGATCAGCCGGAACTTTACTACCACCAACCTACTATCAATATAAAACCATCCATGCAATAGCAGTGCCACTTGGCGAGAAATGACTGCTAGTAAGACACACATACAGTGCATGTGATATCAGTGAGCATGCTGCTGTGCGTAGAATGGGGAATGCATGTGATCTATCAGAGTTTGACCGAGGGCAGATTGTGATGGCCCACAGGCTGGGCACAAGCATTTCAGAAACTGCTTGACTTTTTAGTGGAAGAGGAGTGCTGTGGTAAGCATCTTCAAAACATGGTGAAACCAAGGTTAAACCATGTTCAGGCATCCTGAGGTTGGGTGGCAACCCCTCATTACAGATGTCGGATATTAAAGGCTCGGCACACTGGTAAAACAGAACATGTGCTGAACTGTGGTGGCACTAACATCACACTTTAATGATCAGTAGAGTATAAGTGTGTCTGAGCACATAGTGCACACTCCTAACAATAGGCCTCCACAGCCAACAACCCAGGCATGTACCAATGTTAATACCATGACATTGGAAACTATGACTGAAATGGACATGTGACCATCTGCACTGGACATTGGCACAGTGGCAGAGCATTGCATGGTCTGATGAATCCTGACACCTTCTTGATCATGCTGGTCAGAGGGAGCAAATCCGTCTTCTTCCAGGGGAACAGCTGCTTGACACCTATAATGTGAGATAAGGACAAGCTGGTGGCGGTTCTATTATGTTCTGTGTAGTATTCACAAGGGCATCCAAGCATCCCGTGGAGCTTGTTCAAGGCACCATGTTGGCCAAACAGTGTTGTAAACTGGTTGCAGATCACTGATACTCCTTCATGATGATCGTGTTTCCCCAACAGCAGTGGCATTTTTCAACAAGATAATGTGCCATGTCACAAGACCAAGGGTGCGATGGAGTGGTTCGAGGAACACATTGGTGAGTTCCTATTGATGGGCTGGCCCCACAACTCAACAGATGTAAACCCTGTCAAATACATCTCGGATTGAACATGGCATTAGAGCTCATAAGGTGACTTGTGTGTGCAGATGTGCCATCTCCCTCCACTGATCAACCAAGGCCTCATTGCTTCCATGCCATGATGCTTGCCACTGTTTATATATGTCAAAGGTAGACATACCAGCTATTAGGTAGGTGGTCATGATGTTCTGGTTGATCAGTATATGCAAGACATGGACTTATGTTCCACAATATTATTAATAAACTGCACAATTAGTCATTTACGCAAGATGACAAGGGTAAGAAATCTTTGGAAAATTTAGGATGGAATGATGACACTATTATGAAAAGGCTAGTTGCTACCCACCAAATAGTGGAGATGCTGAGTTGCAGATAGGCACAACAAAAACGCTGATGACAGTCTTTTCTGTTTTGCCTATCTGCAATTCAGCATCTCTGCTATACTGTGAGTAGGAACTATGCTTTTGATAATACTGTACACGAAACTTTGCACTTCTGACATTTAAAAAGAGAAAAAACCTGAACATAATTATGCAAAATTCTATGCTCTCACATATGCTGACCCATATAAGTGAAAAAAAAAGCATGTTACTGCTTCATAAATAATTTAACCTGAATACACATACAAGAAGTACCTTAAACAAATTTCTTTAAACATTCTGTCTTGTTAATTATATTTGGTTTTTAGAAGCTACACATTTTGACTACATAAGTAAAGTATACATATTTCCTTTTTGTATCATTGTTTCTCCTTCATTCACAATTTTTTTTCTAAAAAAAAAAATGATAACCATATAAGTTTCAACAAAACAGTTCTGTTAACTGAATTACTGTGGTTAACATAATATTTCTAAACATTGAAACTGCTGTAATAAAACATGTATGTACATATTCATCCGTTTAGTGCTCCTGAAGTTTCATCATTATAGCAGCAGAAAAATGCTCATGTCAGAGTACAAAAAATGCAAATCTGTTCCTCTTTAAAAGAGCCTGACAGAAATGCTCGTGTCAGAGTACAAAAAATGCAAATCTGTTCCTCTTTATAAGAGTCTGACAGAAAATTGAGAAACAACCTGAATCAATCTTCATTCTACCTTCATCATCAAAAATTTTGATGTGTGGACGTACTTTTGTTCTTTTAATATAAGAATGTTCTATCTTTTCACCAGCTCTCCCCTTGTAGTGAAGCCTTTGTGCTCAGCATCTCCCTCTCACTGTCACTGACTATGTGTGTCTCCCCCCCATTGTGTACTTTTTTCCCTGTTGCCCCCCCCCCCCCCCCCCCCCCCCTCTCTCTCTCTCTCTCTCTCTCTCTCTCTCTCTCTCTCTCTCTCTCTCTCTCTCTCTCTCTCTCTCTCTCTCACACACACACACACACACACACACACAAACAAACAGGCATTGTCTTCACTCTCCTCCATCATCATTGTCTTCCTACTAATTTTTTTCGGTACAAAAAGTGTGAATATGTTTGCATGGCAAAATTTTTGTTGAGGAAGGTGGAATGAGGAGTGAGGCAGCTGGTTCCTCACTTTTCTGTCAGAATCTTTTAAAGAGGAGCATATTCCCTTTTTTCTGCTCTGAAAGGAGCGTTGTTCAGCTGGTTTCCTCCTTTTCCCTGTACACCAGGGTGTGCTGCTTATATAAAACGAATTCTGTAGGTCAGTACAGTTTTGACAGTTTATTTCTATATTTCAACACATTTTAAAACTTTAATTGGATAGATAAAAAATATACTCACCAAGTGGCGGCAGAACACACACACACACACACACACACACACACACACACACACACACACACACAAAAGACTTGTGATTGGCAAGCTTTCGGAGCCAGTCGCTCCTCCTTCAGTCACAAGGGTTGATGGGGAAGGAAGAAGAGTGAAGGAAAAGGACTGGAGAGGTCTAGGAAAAGGGGTAGATTTTGGGAAAGCCACCCAGAACTGCAAGTCATCCCTTATGGTAAGTCTCCCCTGCCCTCTGGTTCTGGATGACTTTCCTGAAATCTACCCCTTTTCCTTGACCTCTGCCATCCTTTTCTTTCACATTTCGTCCTTCCTCTTCAACCCTTCTGCCAGAAGAAGGAGCCACTGATTCCAAAAGCTTGCCCATCACAACAGTCTTTTGTGTTCTGCTGCCGCTTCATGAGTAGATTTTTTCATCTTCTATACAATTAAATAATTTGATCAATAATTGATTATTTTCATTGTTGCATTTAAATACTTTGACACATATAAACATTTGGTATCCACAATATAAAGCTAACACAAAATCGACTCTCATCCAACCCAAGTTAACTTAACACTACATTAAAATGCACAACATTTTTAGGCTATGCCAATAGTATACCAAAAAATGCAGAGTTGGATTTGCAAGTACAAATTCATAAGACAAAAATTATTTTTTGTAAGGTGCTTATGCTGCCAGGTGGCAACATCGAATAATTTCCAGATTATGAAAGCGTGTGTAGGTGTGAAGTGCCTATATCCACAAAATTCTATTGCTGAAAAAACTGCAACTAAAAACATTATTTGGTGACCTCAGAACCCTTTTGATGACCCCAGAACTCTGGCCATGTGTTAAACATGTTGGTTAAAACTCCATTTTCACCCCAGACCATATATTACATGCTAATTTTACATATATAAGTACAGTAACTTCAAAACTGTGACTCTTTGTAATGGATAATTATATCAAAAAAATTTCATGGCTTCCCGGGATCATCATCTAAAGAACATACGGTAACAAATTTGACAATTTGCGATGAATGGATGATATAGAAGTGGCCATTCCCACAATTGGCACTTTTGGTACCCAAAAATCATGGTTTTTCAGGGTTTTCTTAGAAACAGTCCCTGAAAATGGTGCTTTTATAAGCCACTTACGGCCCACCCTAGTACACACACAATGCAAAGGATTTGCTCTGTTTGCCTTTGCTGAAGGAAATGTGCCATGTTTAAATTTTCATTCTATGCTGAAGTATAGCTACTGTATGCCTGCTTTTCTGATAGATGTAAAAATAGTCATTAGGCTGAGGTGGTCAACTGATCACAGAGATAAGGGATGTCAACTGTTTCGAACAGCCCTATGCCTAATGAAAATTTGTTTATCTGTCAGAAGAATGGGCATACAGTAGCTATACTGCAGTATAGGATGAAAATTTAAACATAGCACATTTCCTCCAGCCCAGGCAAATTGAACAAATCTTTTGCATTAGGTATGTACTAGTGTGGGCCTTAGGTGTCTTATAAAAGCACCATTTCTTCATGGGTGGTTCTCAGAAAACTCTGAAAAACTTCGATTTTTGGGTACCAAAAGTACCAATTGTGGGTACTTTTTTTGCACTTGGCTTTTTGAAACATATTGGTTCTGTGTATTGTAATGCATGGACCGATCTTAAAGAAGGTCTTCCTTTGAGTCCCTTGTCACATTTCTATGTGGGAAGTTACTTGAGTGTTCCTTCAATCCTACTTGTTAACTAAAATATGATAAGGTCTGATTGGATGTTAGCACTTTTGACTTGAAATTAAGTCCTTTTTAGTTGAGTTGGGTAACTAATTAATTTAACTAGTTTATCTAAGCTAAGTTACTTCCTTAATACAAACCTATACCAATTAACATTACTACCACCCAGTATAAGCCCTCACCAAATTTGTCATTTAATAGGTTAAGTATATAAAAGTGCACTACCTACATGCCATAGAAGGTTCACTTGTAATTTGTTGTTGACTAAAAACAATCATTTATTCATATAATATAACAATCTTAATCTAAACTTGTTAGGGGATTGACGTCACTAAATTATAGCAGGTCTCTCACATTGAAAGTCTTACTGAATGTTCCTTTCCACCAAACATTTTAATAAATTTTAATTAAATTAAATTAATTTCAGCCAGAAACTGGTCATTCTCTGTTGGAGAGAAAAACTGTTTCTCTGCACAGGATACTTAGGGTACCTTCCTTGCACAGAGGACAAGGGTACTAAGACCACAATAAATCTTCGTGGACTGCCCACAAGCCCCACTACTTCACACTACATTTACACCATGTACGTCGTCATTCCTTAAGGGAAAAAGAAAATGGCTACTTGACCTAACATTAATGTTACAATACCTCTTGAATCTTCATATCAGTTGGTGTATCAAAATTCACTCTAATGAGTGCTGCCTTCTAACCAGTGCACAAAAATGTCCCTAGATCACTGCACAATAGTACTTATATAACTTACCAAACAAAAGCGTTGGCATGTTGATAGACAGACAAACAAACACAAACACACACACAAAATTCAAGCTTTTGCAACCCACGGTTGCTTCATCAGGAAAGAGGGAAGGATAGGGAAAGACGAACTGATGTGGGTTTTAAGGGAGAGGATAAAGGAGTAATTCCAATCCTGGGAGCGGTAAGACTTACCTTGCGGGGAAAAGGGAAAGGTACGCACGCACACACACATATCGATCCGCACATAGACACAAGCAGACTTTCCACTCCCGGGATTGGAATGACTCCCCATCATCTCCCCCAAAACCCACATCCCCCCCCCCCCCCCAAAGAAGGAACCGTGAGCCGTGAAAGCTTGAAATTTGTGTGTGTGTGTGTGTGTGTGTGTGTGTGTGTGTGTGTGTGTGTGTGTGTGTGTGTCTTATTGTAATTGTTGGGTTCAGATTAATGATGTAAATAAAATAGAAAGAAACTTCCACATGGGAAAAATATATTAAAAACAAAGATTCCAAGACTTACCAAGCGGGAAAGCGCCGGTAGACAGGCACAATAAATAAAACACACAAACACACACACAGAATTTCTAGCTTTCGCAACTGACGGTTGCTTCTTCAGGAAAGAGGGAAGGAGAGGGAAAGACGAAAGGATGTGGGTTTTAAGGGAGAGGGTAAGGAGTCATTCCAATCCCGGGAGCGGAAAGACTTACCTTAGGGGAAAAGAAGGATAGGTATACACTCGCGCACACACACACACATATCCATCCGCACATACACAGACACAAGCAGACATTTGTAAAGGCAAAGAGTTTGGGCAGAGATGTCAGTCGAGGCGGAAGTACAGAGGCAAAGATGATGTTGAATGACAGGTGAGGTATGAGTGGCGGCAACTTGAAATTAATGGAGGTTGAGTCCTGGTGGGTAACGGGAAGAGATGATATACTGAAGGGCAAGTTCCCATCTCCGGAGTCCTGACAGGGGGGTAGGGGGGGGGGGGGAGGTGTTTCGGTAACAATTTGAATGGCTCTATCATGGTAATCCATGGGTACCATGGTTACTCTATGGGGCCTAGTTACTGCCAATGCCAATGATTAAGTGATCATTTTGCTGATCAGGTCCATGCCATAGTATAATGTTTGTCCCCACAGTGGTGATGACGTGGGTGAAGATGACAGAGCCCCTATCCACACAGCTCACGTCATCCAAGACTGGTCTTGTGGGCATGAGGATGAAATGTCTCATTTCCCCTGGGCAGTTACCATATCACTATCCACCTCTATTACTGTTACTGAAATTTGACACTATTTTGCATGAAGAATGGTACAAGGTTCCACTGAAAATAAAACAGGACATGTATTTATCCAATCCAAGATGAATGGAAGTGCTTCTGAATGTCAATAGTTTTCCTACATCATATTAGGCATGATAATGTGTTTTTGTGTTTCCACAATTCTGGCCACCCCTTGTACATGAAAATGCTTCCACTTTCCTTACTACTAGTTACTCATGTGCTTCCCACTTTGATGATCTAACCACTGGCCATCATCTAACAATCCCATACAGTTATCAAGACAAATACACTGTTGTCATAATCTATGAAAAAACAGATTGCTATTTACTATAAAAAAACATACGTTAAGTTGCAGACAGCACAATTAAAACTCTCTTCTACAAAGCTTTCAGCCCAGCCTTCACCAGAAAAAAGGAACAGAGAAACACACACCATGTGTGTATGAATGGTGTGTGTTTCTCTTTTGCTGATGAAGGCCTTGGCCAAAAGCTTTGTGTAAGTGACTTTTAATTTAGCCTGTCTGCAATTTAAAGTGTCTTCATTATGGTAAGTAGCAATCTAACTTTTCCTACATGGTTGACATTCTGAATGTGAAGTTCCATTGTTTGAAATACACTTATTTATGACATTTCCAAATGAAATATAATCTTAATTCATTGCAACACCAAATGTTTTATACTCTCAAGTGACCACCCATAGATATTTCAATAACCTAAATTTTGAAATTTGGAACAATGGTCACTTGGTACGGGTTTCCATAATAATTATCACATTCTATCTATATTGTCATTAAGTCTACTTTAAAATCAGTAATACTGATTGTCATCATAACCTGTAATAATGTTTGTCACTAAATGTGTGTATACAACACAAATACATGCCAGTATGAGTGCCTGCCGCGCTCCCCCACCGTGAGACAGTGGACCAGCAAGGTTCACTGCCACAAAATTGCTACATACCTCTGGTATTAATAAAAGTAAAATATTACGTGTGCCTGTAAAAAATACTTTCACTTTCTGTCATATATACTAAATGTTCTCACTGCTTTCTTTACTATATTAAACATAAGCTTTAGGTAATAATGTTTTCTGATTTTGATCACTCACTTCTTGTGTCGAATCTATAATTTATTTAACTATTTACTTACTTCAACATAAATTAATCTAAGTTGAAATAAGTATTAATATCTCCATAATGTGCAGTAACTCACTTATTTCTATTATAAATAAATGAGGCACCAACATCAACTAGTGCAACAGTATCACTAACTTAAGATACAAGTAATAGCAGCAGGTAATAAATTTTCATTCGGAGTCTCTCTGTAAAAACAGAGCATACCAATTTCTCATTTGTAACTGTATACATTAAATTTTTCAGTAACCACAAACCATGAAAAATTGTTAGTAGAAGCTAATGTTGGTTTGTACTACAGTGAGCGGGTGGAAGTCCCAGCAGTGGCAGTAGCTAGCAATTTCTCAATGGGGAGCACAGCTCCTACATCCTCAGTAATAACAGAAGGTATACCCTCTTTAAAATTACTGTGTGATTGACAGATTAAAGTGGAGTAAGTTTTGTACGTGGTTTGGGGGAAGAGGGGGGGGGGGGGGGTGTAAATGACTAGAAACAGGCAACACAGTGAGCACATGGCACTCGAGAAAGAACTACGATTGGCTGCTGGCAGCTGGCCCCTACTACTCAACTAGCTGAAATGTCAATTACAATTTTAATCAGAGTACAGTAAGTCCTAAGCAGTAATCAATAACAGTAAATTTTCTGAAGAAGTATGCTGTAACCATTTTCCATAGTAATTGACAACATTAAACTGTCAGTAGTAACTCATAATTCTAATTTGTTAAAATTAGTAAATGAAATTAGATTATAATCTATCAGACTGTTATAATCAGTTTTGTCACTATTAGATATAATCAGTTTCATCACTATTAGAGGACTCTACAATAGCCTGTAGTTCCTCCAACTACAGTTGTCTTTCATCTGTAATTACTGAAACAGTTTTTACTTTCTTAACTGTATTATACACAAAAGCACTTTCTGTTTGTAATGTTTGTTCTTCAATTGCTAGAATATTCTCTACTAAACCAATAGTAACAGAATGTTCCACACTGTCATCAGTCTTTTCCTCCACTAAATATAAATAATTATCAAAATTTTGTACCTCAGTTTTGCCCACATATATTGTATTCCCTAATCTGATCATCCTTTCATTTAACAGAGCACTTATGTAGACTAGTGGTTTATCATCATCATTTTCTTGTGTCTTTGCACTTATCAGTGCAAGAGTGGCAAGGTTTTTAAAAGATTTAGCACGGTTAATTTACAAGGTGGCCGGATGCCCTTCCCGTCACCACCTCGTTACCCACCGGGACAGAATGTGTGTACCCCAGACACCTGCGAATAGTGTTATCCATGTAAAAGTGAGTGAAAGTTTCTTAAATGTTTGCAAATCACATAACTGAGACAGGACTTGGGTATCAGCTCAGTATTCATCTAGCGGAATGTGGAACATTGCCTACAAATCACACCCAGGTTTGCTGGTACACTGACTAGTCATTAATGTACTAGGATGATTCAGTCCAGAAGTAGCACATCTCCCCATCCCACAAGCAGCACTAACACGTATGGCTATCATGGCAGGTGATGAGAGTTGTATCCACTTTTCAAAATCTGTTATATATTTGAGTAAATTTGTTATCTATTTGATAATATTCTCTCATTCATGTCTGTTGACTGCTGAGAAAGTAACAGTGTTAAATCTGTTGAATGCTGTGAAAGTACCTGAATTAAATCTGTTGATTGCTGTGCAGTCACTTGCATTTTTATTTCTTAATATTTTTCTTTACGAGAGCCACTGTCAATATTCTAAGAACTAGTAAGTAAAAATAAAAAAAAGTTAATGTAAAGTAATTAATAGAAAATATTTAGATCTCTCTTTCTTTTAACTTTTGGCAAAAAATTACATTCCCTCAACTAGTTTTATTTTTACACTGAAATGTGTTTGATAAACTGACTTCACAATTGCATAATCCTCTAAACATTTCAGTTGATGACCTGACAATCACTATACCTGAGTACCCACTTTATAACATTTAATCCATTAAATACAGAGCCCACTAGATTTTAATTAGTGGACCCCACTGGGAATTGCCAATTACATCTGATGCCAGCCCCTGCCATCTTTACGTGTTGTCAAACCTCCTCTGCTTGGAGCATCAACTGCTTATATTGCTCATGTCTCTGCACGCCCTCTGCCCTGTCAGACTGCTGCTGGATACCAATGTTGGTTGTTAACTGCTAGTCGTGTAGATGCTGTGCTGACTGCCAACAGTACTGGCTGATTGTGTTTTGTTCAAATAATTTGTTATGGACAATAGAGTGGCAATAATGGTTAAACTTGATAGGGTGCAGCTACTGCATACTCTTCTAGAGCTCCTTCAAAAAAAATTTTCACCGATTCAACTTAAGTTAGAGGAACATAAAACGCCTGCAAATCATCTTTATTGTTTTTTTACATCCAATGCATTCATAAAATCTTATAAATAACACTGTATAATTATGTTACTTATAATTTCTTTATAACTGTTGAATACTATTGGATATCATTTGACAGTGTCTAACTGCATAATCTTTTTCTTGCTTATTTTTCCAATATTAATGTCAATTTAAATCTTGAATCATTGCATGGAAGAGGAAGTCCACAATCTGGTTGTATTTTCCACTTCAGATGTTGCAAAGTCTTTGGTTTCTTCTATTGTATAGTTTCCATTCTCGGTCAATGTGCTAAGACACACACACACATAATGACATCATTTGTATTTATTAATTGTTTTACACATGTAATGATATAATCTTCTGTTTTGATAAACTTGTAACAGGGTTTCCAGCCCATTGTGAAAGTGTAATAACTTCTCAGAGTCAAATTCTTCCTTGTTATTTTCATCTTCAATTGTAGCACCCAGTTCGATCTTCTTTCATTCCAGGTTCATACTACACTTTAGGGCCATAATGTGACAGTTTATGTGACAGCAAAAATGTAATTAATTCTTGATCCATCAATTCTCCTGCAAATTCTTTATAATTATTTTTGTCTTCTATTTTAACTGTCAAATCAAACTATTACTGTTTCAGATTCATGTTACACTACAGGATTTCCATGTGAGAGGGATAACTGGTGGTGAAATCATAGTAAAAATTGCAGTATCTTGATTTAAGTATATTTGCTGTTGTTGTTGTTGTTGTTACCATCATCATCGTTATTATTCTTTACAATATATTTGAAATGATTTTCCACAGCATTAAATAACCATGTGCACTTATCAGCTGAACTTGTGCAACATACTGTGTATGTGAATAATTTAAGATCATTTTCAATACTTATACAACAAAGCTTATTTTATGCTTAAGTTATACCATACACATTCTTGTGAATATACTTCCTTGATGGTCATTCACCTCTTATTCTGTGGTGCTCCTTATGATATCCATGTCGAGTAGGAAGTTCTGAACCATATTTGCTGAGATATAAAGGATGTCCGCTGATTAACTTCAAAAGCACCGTGCTTCCCAATGAGAACCTCTGTTACAATAATATTACAATACAAACAAACAAACTATATGTACTAACACATAACACTAAGGGCAAAATATAGACTTATGTGTCACAATACTATTAATAAACTTTGTGATTACTCATTTATATAACACAACAATAGCACAGAAAACTTCACACATCTGATGTTTGATAGGGAAAGATCCCAAATCTAACTATGCAAAATTCTGTACTCTCATGCTTGATGACAGGTGCGGTTCAAGTATCTCTACAGCCCAAGTGCTCTGCACTTTATGGAGTGGGCTGTGTGGCAATAAACAATTGATCAATCAAGTTTCATACATGTTCTGTGAAAGTATTGATTGTTCTCTGTCCAATTTGTTCTTCATATCATTTGAAATTACTGGTGAATTTCTCAATAAGAAGTGTTTAGCATTATTAAGTTCACCTACAAGTTATGTATCATTTGAAATTACTGGTGAATTTCTCAATAAGAAGTGTTTAGCATTATTAAGTTCACCTACAAGTTGTGTCTTCTGGTGCTGTTTCACACATACCATCTTTTTATAGAACAAGGGCCAATAATATACTTCCTTTTCTGGATATCTACTGGTTTCATTATCATTTTAGTAGAAGTATGAATCAGTTACTAAAATTCAGGATACTTGTTTAAGATTCATTCTCTCTCTCTCTCTCTCTCTCTCTCTCTCTCTCTCTCTCTCTCTCTCTCTCTCACTGCCCATCTTGCTTTTACCCTTGCGTTGTGTAAAGTATTCAAGATTTTGGCTGAGAGAGTGTGTGTAAACTTCTGCACAGTTGATGCACCTGATTAAAGAGCTCCTTTCATTCCATCCCCATGTCACAGGTGAAAGGATGTATGCTTTAAGATGCACTGATTTAGTGGGGCAGAAAAAAGAAGAGAAACTCACACAGTAAACTGTATCGATACTGTTTTCACTAATCACGTCTATAAAGATTAGGCAGGAACATTTAAGGTATGAAAACTAACTTGAAAAGGAACTCTGGCACAGAATAATTGTTAATGTTTAGAAATAAGATAGAAGAGCCAAAAAGGCTCTTAAATGTTTTCAAGAAAACATTTTCATGCCAAGGAAATGAAGTGACAAATAAATTAAAATGGATCACACAGGGAATGAAAATTTCTAGGGCAAGGAAAAGGCAGATGCACAAACAACTAAAATATAACAGACATACTGATTTCATTGAATATGTGAGACTATATAAAATTATATTTAAAAGAGTGTCCAAAGCAGAAAAACAGTTGGCAAATATCTGGATAATTTTAAACCATAATATAAAACTATGGCTTTGAGGTCAGTCATTAAATCTGAATAAGTGTTGATGCCTGCAATGAAGAAATTTCAAAAATTACCTCGAAGAAACAGAAGTCCACCCAATTCAAATGACAGAGTGCTTCAATGAATTATTTATGAATGTAGCAAAATCTGTTGTCAATGGAACAGATTACCATAACAAAGTGAGTAAATTTTGATCTTGATGAAAATTCTCAACATCTTACAAAATTTCAAAGTGTTTCCATAAAGGACATAGAAAATTAATATTTAGCATTAAAAAGCAAAAATTCTCTGGATTGGAATGGAATACACACCAAAGTTATTGAAACAGCACACACCATAATTTCACACCCACCAGCTAAAGTAATTAATGTTTTGAAACTGGTTGCTTCCCACACGCACTGAAGAATGCCAAAGTTAAACGAGTTTTCATAAAGAGATCAAGAGATATTGTGGGACATTATTGTCCTATCTCAGTTACTTTAGTCACATCTAAAATATTTGAAGTAGCTGCAGTTACCAAACCCAAAACTTTATTGGATATATCTCATTATTCTAAACAGTCAGTTTGGTTATCAACAAGTGAAAACACTATAGAAGCAGTAAACAGTTTTGTTGGTGAAATAAGCACATAATTAAACAAGGACAATAAGTTCACAGGAAACTTCTTTGATCTCATCAAGGCTTTTGATTCTGTAAACCAAGCCTTGCTTATTTACAAAATCATCAAATGTTGCATTAGAAAAAGTGACCTACAATGACTTATATCCAATTTCTGTAACAGAAAAAACAGAGTGGGGTAAATTATTATTCCAATTGAGAAATAATGTCTCTGGATTTTGCACAATGTTCCATATTCGAGAGAAGTCTTTTGTTCATACACAGACACAAGAAACAAAAAAACGTGACGCTTCACACTGGATAAAACCGTATACCTAGCTCTGCAGTACAGGAAACAAAAATTTGTAATAAATTGAAAGAGAACAATTAGGTCCACTGAAACGAAAGCTATATAAGGCACTGCTACTGAAATGTTATTATTCAGAGGACGAATTATTAATCTGAGTTGCACACAACTTCTCACATATCCAGTTAAGTAAACATAATCAATTATAAAAATATATGAATGAAAATAATTTGTGATAATCTAATGTAACTGGATAGATAAAAAAATCTAAACATGTGCCAGTAGGAGAAAATACGTATACAGCTTGCATATTTCAATACCTTTATAAGCATTCTCTCCTGCTGCTGCTGCTGCTGCTGCTGCTGCTGCTTGGTGAATAGATACAATATCTATCCTGTTACATTATGTTCACTACGGATCAATTGGAATGAAAGTAAATCTAATCTAATCTAATCTTATAAAAATATCATTTTACAGTTATGTTATTGTTTACTGGCATCAAAATTGCTTTAACTATAATGCAAATTTCTGATATTTCTCCTGTGCGCAAACCAAATGGATTGCAAATGTATGTCATGATATGAATAAATTAATCACAGTTCACACAAGTTACTGTACACTGAGAGTGCACAACGATTTTCACTTATTTATCCCACAGTAAATTATTTTCATTTCCTTCCATTAACATGCTATGCAGAGTGGGATGAAGTAGACAAAGGAAATTTGAGGTGCTGGAAATCATAACATTTCAATACAACAGAATTTTCTACAAAACAAACACAGCATCACTTACTAGATATTGTATGCAAAGTTCTATATTAACTCTCATGTCACATTTCTCCCACAGCTACTGTTTTAATTTTTCCCCTCTCTCCCAGAAAGTGATCTTCTGAAGTTTCCCTGATTCAAAACTGTCTCAAAAAAACCCAGTGCTTTAAAATCTTTTACTCTTATTCCAACAGTTTCCTCCATTTCCATGGATGAGAGGCAGAGGAGTGGGGACAATGACAGATAGCTGCATTGTAAATTACAAGAAGTTCACATGTCAACAATAAATATTGTCTTTGTACTTCAGGTATTTTTTGTGCACTGCTGTGATGGAAACTCCATTTTAACATACACAGTTTCAATGAGTAATATGGTCACTGAAATGCTGTGCATAAAAATAATATCTTCAACCAGGCAAACCTGCTAGACATCTCAGAATATACTTCACAGACAATCTCATGAACAAAATATACACAATACTATTTACCTGCCACCTGAGAATTAAGGTTGCATTAATATTGAGAGCCTCCTCCATGCCGGTAGTATCATCATTCTCTAGTTGACTAGCAACAGAATTCCTTGAGACTTCTGCAGTTTCATCTGCCCCTGAACTGGAGATGACTCTTGCCCTGTGTCTGTTATAGAAGTCCACATACGGGCTCTCCCTAGCAGAAGTTACATTCTCTACATGGTCTTCAATGGGAAGATCAGAAAATGGATCAGCTCTTTCCTCTGAAACAGAATTATTGTTGATTTTTCTTACACTTAAATTTTTTATGAAATGTAGTCAAAAGTAGTTAGGTATGATATAGCACAGCATTATAAGTACATCACAGTGTACTGCCAGGAGTAAATATGACACAGAGACAAGGTCGGACTTGTGTTATGCTGACTGCCAACAGATTCAAACAATTCAATGCTGAATGGTATGTCTGAAATAAATTTCTCAATGCACAGCATGGGGAACATTTTGAAGGGCTATTTGCATAAATTATTTTATGTTTATACCCTCGAGAAAGAAATCCAGGAGAGAGAGAGAGAGAGAGAGAGAGAGAGAGAGAGAGAGAAGTAGATTCAGTACACGATGGTTGTATCCAGTCTTTCGAGTAAGAAATGTGTACTCCATATGGTGAGAGAAGAGCTCTGACAGTTGATGCGGCCTTGGCATGCGTGCTTAACGCATCCACGATGACCAATCAGATCGTGAGCTTTTGCTTACGTTATCATGGTAACGGCCCAGTGTTGCTGTAGTGTTGAGCGACTTCATCTATCCATGTTCTGCAGATCTCATCACAAGAAGGGGTGCTACAGATGTGTAACGTCTCAAAATACACAGTCTATAAACTACACTAATGAGTGCCATGAGTGTATTATTTGTAAACAATATTTGCTTTATTACACACACACACACACACACACACACACACACACACACACACACACACAAAATGGGCTCACATTAGTGTCATCTATAATTAACAGAAAAGCAGTTACTGTTCAGTTGATTTTTATCTACAGCAATGTTGAAAATTATGTTATATTGATTGCTATTGAAAGATAAAAATTATTAATTATATACATAAAATTTTATCTGTAATAAATAATACTTCTTTATAGTGCTACAAGATTTGCAAATCCAGAATTCAAATAATATATCTAACTGAATGTTATCCCAAAATTTGATACTGCTAAAAAACCTGAACTCTAACAAGTGAACTTGACAAAAAACAGTCCAATAATTAGCAAAAACTAAAATAAAAGTTCATCAAAACAGCACAAAATTTAATTCCACTTTGAAAGAAACAAAACACCCTTGGTGGAATGCAGATTGTGAAACAGCAGTTAAGTCTAGGCATGAGGCATTCAAAAATTGGAATACTGTAGTAACAAAGCTGAAAATACGCACACCACCTTTCAAACAGTAAGTAAAGAAATATCTAAATTAATCTGACAGACTAAAAGAAACTACAAAAATGCCAATTTCTTTGAAACTGAAAAAGACTTCCAAACAAACAATACAATAAACTTTTATAAAACATTCAAAGCAAAACCGATTACCAACCTCAAAGTCTTTGCTTCAAAGATGAAAATGTCAGTCTGGCTCTTAGCAACCAGGAAAATTGTAAGGTACTTACTAATTATTTAGAAAAACTATTAAACTGTAATCAGCAAATAAAATCCAACCACAGCAAACTAGTAACACCAACCCTAACTCTAAAGAACAGCACAAAATAGAAATAACTAAACAAATTAAGAGACTTAAAAACAATAAAGCATCTGGAGAAGACAGTATACTTGCAAAACTACTAAAATCAGCTGGCACTAATACCATAAAAAAGGTCACTCAACTAATAGGACATATCTGGCAAATATCTGGCAGATCTGAGAAAATATCTGAGGATTCGAAAACTGGCCTAATTCATCCATTGCATAAAAAAGGGGTGAAAAATTGGTGAAAAACAAACAGGTTTTAGACCAAACAGATCTTATCTGGAACAAATTCTAAATTTAAAACTAATCCTTAGGCACCAAAGTATTTCTAGTAAGAATACTGTATGTACATTTGTGCAGTGTCATTCTTTCCTCGTTTCTATTGAGTGCAACAGGAAAGAGAATGTCTAGCAGTGATATAAGGTATCCTGAGCCAAACACAATATGGTCACCTGTGGAATATGTATATAGATTTAGATTGTGGGCTAGTTGTACCTCTCTACTAATGTAGTTACTGCTTCCAATCATTAAAACACATGTTGTGACCAGTGTGTATAATCTTGACAAACATTTGCATAAACTCAGTCTTCTTGTGGGTAATTCAGGCAACATTGAAGAATTACAAAAAAATGAAGATAACCACAGAAAAGTACCAGTGAGATGATGGTTGTTAAGCATAAGAAAAGTCATTAGCAATGAGGAAATGCAAGTTACACCATGAGGTGTAACATACCACTACAGTGAAGTGATGTGTTTATAGTACCAATGAATAATGATTGTCAAACATGCAGTTAATTTTTATCAATTGGTTTAGTACATTTCGACACACACACACTGCCTGGAGATTTTGCATTATCTGTGCAAGTAACTGAGTCCAGTTGGAGACAGTATTTCTGCAAGAGGGGGTGATGCTGGCAGTTTGGTCAGGCTTTAAGGCACCTGCTAGTTTGGCAGTTATTCTATGCAGCTGTGCCCTTGCCTCGGAGACATACTGTGCTCCTTGGAATCGCACACATCATGAAAATGGACTATATCATGAAAGAAAGAGAAGATAGTCTGCTCTGAAGTACGATACAAAGTTTGCATTGAACTATCTATCAATTTGTATTTCTTGATATAATTGCCAAACAATAAAGGCACACAATTATTGTATAGGATTTCCTGAGACTGTATGAGCTGAAAGAATCTGTGTGTGTCTTAAAAGAGTGACTTCTATTAGTTAGTAGCTAATTGGAAATAGACAAGCTCAATTCCATTTCCAGTACAAGCTAAACTGTACAGGAGACAAAGTCAACAAAAAGAAGAAAGAAGACACCAGGAGGGGAAAAATACTCCAGAGAAGCAAGCCAGTAATATCTGGACAGCTCACAACAGCATGAGAATTAATGCACGAAATCCCTCTCCAAGCATATATCAAATACAGCTAGGAACTGTCCCAACATTCCGCACCAACGTCCCTACTCACTTCAATTGAGTGACAGGACATGCTTATCCAGGATGAGTTTTGGATTATATCACCAAAACTTTGCAAAACACGGAAATACTTTTTAGACAAAAATAGTCAGTTGTGAGAGCTTTTAACAATGGTCGTATTTTTGTCCTCATGTTCCCAATTGATATTCTGCAGCTGATTTCAGTTCCTCCTTTACCACCAGCTTCCATGCAATGTAAGCCTCACCATTCCATTGCCCTTACTATTTGCTTAAAACATATTTAACTTGGAAAAGGTCACCTATACACTGCTGAGAAAGAAAGCCTATACGTTAGGTCTGAGGCATTCGGTATACAAGGACACAAGAGGTATTTCTGAATATTATCCAAAATGGGAAGGAAGGAGGTCAGGCAGGACTGGAGTAGGTACAGATTTCAAAATATCTAGTATGTTATGCATGTCTGGATAAAGCTGGAGCTTATGAACAATCGTTTCTGTGAGTTATTCAAGCAAATCAGAAATCTGTTCAGTAACATTTAGAGATTCAGCCCATAAAGTAAAATTTATGAGAAAAATTTCACAGCCTTTCGAAATAAAAAACACGTGTATGACAAGGTGATGGGCTATCTCCAATTATTTTTAATAGTGTATTAGAGAAAACAATAAGAATTTGGAATGAAAAATTTATTGAACTCAACACCTCGCCTATAAGGTTAGGAAGAGGGAGCAGAAAGAATGAAATCAACTGTCTTGCATTTTCAGATGATTTTGCTATACTTTCCAAAATGTGGCATGTGCTATAACACAAATGAATCTCTTTGAAAAAAAACACCCAGCAGAACTGGCTTAAGAATTTCTGCAGAAAAAAAAGAAAATTTGTAACAAACATTAAGGATGCTCCAAAACTCTTGAAAAACAGATACTGGCCAAATAAAGAGGGTAAAAAAATTCAAATATCTCGGGGAGATAATCCAAGAAAATGCTTTGGAAAAATCTGCCATAGAGGAAAGATTGAATAAAATTGGGAGAGTATATAGTATCATCAAAGATCTGTAAAATAAAAAGTGTCTATCCAAAAATGCAAAAACAAGGCATTACAACACAGTAGTGAAGCCAGAATGCCTACATACAAGCAAATGTCTGGCATTAAACTAAAATTTAGATAAATTAGAAGTACTAGAAAGGTGAATAATAAGGGTAATATTAGGACCACAAAAGAAAATATTAAGTAGAACCACAAAACACAGGAGGAAGTTGAAAACTATGAAGTAATGCTGAAATATACTGAAATATAGAAAATAATGAGAAAAAGAAAACATGTTTTTTGGACATTTATTTTGAATGCAAGACACTGGATAGATAAATAAGATTTTCAAATATTTATGAAGTAAAAAGTCCCAACAAGCCACATCAACAAAGTAAAATAAGATTTAGAAAGAAACAATATAAAATCAGAAGATATAAACAACAGAGAAGTCTTTTGGGAAAAAGTATTGAAAATGGAAGGATTCCAAGGCAGGGTAGCTAACAAGACTAGTTCAAAATGGTCTGAAGACAGAAAGAAGAAACATAGTGAACAGATGAAAGCATGCTAAAAGAAAAGAACAAAGAATGAAGAACTGAAATTGGAATGTGGTCCTTAGGTGGCCTATTCACAGCATAATAATAATAATAATAATAATAATAAATTAATAATAATAATAATTATTATTATTATACTACTACTACTAATAATAATAATAATAATAATAATAATGTAATGAATACCCAAGACCAATGGAAGGAGGGAGATTAGGTTTTAACATTCTGCTGACCATGAAGTCATTAACATTATTAATGGAATATAAGCAAGGATATGACACAAGATCAGCTGAGGCCTTTTCAAATGATAGATCTCACCATTAACATCAAATATTTTAGGAAAAACAATGGAAAACCTAAATATGGGGATTTGATTCCCACTCCCCTGCATATAATTTCCATGCTGATGCTGAAACATCTCACTAAGCATATTAATGGAAAGGAGGTGAAGGAAGGGCATGTGAGGTTTTGGTAAAATGAGAAAATTTATAGGTTCGGAATTATGACTCAGAATGAGTCTGGTGTATTACGGGTACTTCTACTTTAATGTGTAAAAGGAGGATAGGGCTGCTGTGGAATCCCTACACAGACTGTATATTTATTCTGAATGAAGTTAAACTGAATATTTTCTTCAATGGTAACGTGTGTGGAGTGCCATTACTTTGATTTTCATGTATCCTCAGGTTGCGTGATAAGGCAAACACATTTTATTGCACGTCACAATCCAGCAAAGGAAAATCATTTTGTCCATTACAGCATGAATTTTGCATTTAATAAGATTTAGAATTGGCAAGGCTATTATGAATTCACTGTTGGATCAAACACTGCTACAAGCAATGATGGTGAGTTCTGAAGTGTGACATGAGCAACAGAGAAAACTACAGAGCCAGCAACTCTGAGGTGAAAACTTGCGTTCTATTATTTACACACTATACACTGATCAGCCACAACATTATGGGCACCTGCCTAATAGCTGGTATGTCCACCTTTGGCCCAGACAACAGTGGTGATGCATCATGGTGTGGAAGCAATGAGGCCTTGGTAGGTTGCTGGAAGGAGTTGGCACTACACCTGCACACGTCATCCAATTTCCGTAAAGGAAGATGGTGATAAGTCTGACACCTCATTTAATCATATCCCTGATGTGTTCGATCAGGTTCAGATCTGGCAAGTTGGGAGGAGAGCACATCAATTGGAACATGTCACTGTGTTCCTCAAACCACTCCATCACACTCCTCATCTTGTGATGTGACCCATTAACTTGTTGAAAAATGCTGCTGCCACATGGAAACAATCGTCATGAAGGGGACGTACACGGTCTGCAAGCAATGTATGATGCACTTTGGCCATCATTATGCCTCAAACAAGCTCCACTGGACCCATGGATGCCCACGTGAATGTTCTCCCGAGCATAATGCAGCTGCCACCAGCTTGTCTTCATCTCACAGTATAGGCGCCAAAGAGCTGCTCCCTCTGGAAGATGATGGATTCACTCCCTCACACCAGCATGATGAAGAAGGTATTGGGATTCATCAGATCATGCAACACACTGCCACTGCACCACAGTCCAGTGCCGATTGTCACATGCCCATTTAAGTCATGGTTGCCAATGTCATGATGTAAACATTGGCACATGCATGGGTTGTTGGCTGCGGAGGCCCATCATTAGGAGTGTTCGGTACATTGTGTGTTCTGATACAGTAGTACTCTGCTCAGCATTAGTCTAATGCTAGTCCCTTCACAGTTCGTCGCCTGTCCTGTTTTACTAGTCTGCTCAACCTATGATGTCTAAAACCTGTAATGAAGGGTGGCCACCCAACCCAATGATGTTGGGAACGAGGTTTCACCACGTGTTGAAGACACTGATTGCAGCATTCCTCTAACACCCGACAAGTCATGCAGTTTCTGAAATGCTCGTGCCGAGCCTCCATACCATCACAATTTGCCCTCGGTCAAACTCAGATGGATAGCATGCCTTCCCGATTCTACACACGGACAGCACGCTCACTGATCTATGTGCAACAACCGTGTGTCTCACTAGCAGTGGTTCCTCACCAGCTAACATCGCCTGGACGGATTTATATCAATAGTAGGTTGATGGTAATAATGTTCTGGCTAATCAGTGAATTTAATTTCTAGGTAAGCTTGATGATCATTTAAAGGAAAACTTGTATGATGTTTGAGTTATTCTCGCAAGATTTAACAAAGGCGTAATTGTGAAGCAATTTTATTGTTATTAAGTTGAATGCTGGCCTTCGACGAAAGAATTGGAACAATGACTTGCTGTTTTATGGAAACAAAGATGCTCAATGGGACATCTGGATTGACACTGCTCCATGATTACATCACATATGGTGAAGTTCGTAAGTTACATGAAGTATCGACAACAGTAGAGCAGATGCAGCAACAGTAGGGCAGATGCAACAACAGTGGCAAAGACTGGTATTAGTCTGAGAGTAAATACTTACTGGCCAGTAGGATGACTTAGGCAACAATGGCTTGACACCCTGCACAAAGATCTCACGATCTCAGTCCTGCACGTTCATTAGGCACAAGATCAGATAAAATTGCAACAGAACACTAAAACAGTGGACCCTGCCAGCAAGAGGGACAGATGGTGAGGGTGGTGATGGTGAGAAGGAGGAGGAGGAAGAGGAGGAGGAAAAAGAAAAAAAGAAGAAGAACACATTATTTATGCAGTTTCTAAAAATGAAATTGTTGACTTGTATAACACGAATGCAACAGCTAAGCTTCTCTAGATGTGTGTCAAAATAAATGTTATAACATAAAAATCAATGTATACTCCACAAAATTATAAAGTAGGGGTCTCTCTTCCAATAGTGTTTCATCCATCCTTGCGCCACAAAGATTACTTGCGTTTATCATAAATACCACCCAAGGGAAAAAAGGAACTTAAAGTTCAATAACAATACTTACAATTATACACACAACCAATACCACTTAAAGAAAAATGTCACATTAAACAGAAATAGTCAAGTCACGAATGAGGGGAACAGGTTCTGCAAAGAATAAAATTTATAGCCAGAAGATAACTAATATTAGGGACAGCGAACACTGTTTGTGAGTGATGAGCAGTCATATATAAGCAGCTAATATAAAATTCTCATCTGCTATGAACCCCTTAAACACTACCATACACCTGATGTACAGAATTTTTAATCACTATTATCTGAAACAATTATTACACCATCCAGTGGTTCAGTATCACAAAATATGATTAACTTACGTTTGTGTTTCTGTCTGCGTGCACTAAACACAAAGTGAATTGACTCTTGTGCCTGAAGTTTCACTCCTGAAATGAAATAATATTTAACTCAGTTGAATTAACAAATTATTAACAGCTACAATGATGTTAAAACAAATATAAATTGCAAACTATAACTATATACTACCTGTAGGAACAGCTATTTTTCCACATAGCTGCCACGTTTTGCTGACGAGTGAAACCTGAGTGACTGATACCTCTGTCAATATAGGATCGTGTACCTGCAAATTAAGATAAGGGCATATAGAAATTATTCCTTGTTTCAGTATTACATGATAACATATAAAGAGTAATTATAGTATTCACAAATGGGTACAACGAAGATGCTTCCTAAAAGCTTGAGGAACAATGAGGCGTATCTTTGGCAACACTGAGGAAACCTATGTGGCTGAATCTTCAACCACTGAAGACGCTAACTATTTTAATTTGTTTTTGACTCTGATAAATAAATAAAAAGTATGACATAACAAATAGTAATTATTATTGTCCGTTAACAGTTACATGCACAAAAAGACTGTTCATGCACTTGTACACATTTGGCTCCTCTGAGAGAAGTCTCTGGTGTGTGAGAAGTTGACACAGATCTGTGTTTCATATGATATCGAGTTAATTTTATGAAATATAATAGTACTAGAGGCACTGCCTGATTGCAGCTGGTCAGAGTAAAGATTTACTGTTACCTTGTTTCTTGATTACTATCAAATAAATATTTTGTTTTTGTCACTGTTCCTTTTTTATATTTTATTGGAACACTTGCTTATGTACTTTTAATGTTGGCAATCTGATTCAGACATCACATGCCTATGTGTCACCCTTGAATTATTTTTGTGCCAAAGTACCTACATGTCTACCCTACTTTCCCAACAACAACTGGAAACTGACTATTATTTCGTGGGATCATAAAGGAAGACCACAAATTCTACATTGCATGTTGCATCTAGTCAAATTTCATGAAGTGTGTGAATTTTCTTTCTATTTTTTTCCTTCTGCTATTGTTATTCACCTGATTCTCAGTTTTCATATGAAAACTTCTCTCACATTTTCACATAGTTCTTCACTTCAACCTTCTCTTACACTTTTTTTCTTTTTTTTCCTTCAAATTACAGTATGGCATCTTTTTTCTTCCTTACTGTTTCTCCATGCCCTCTTATAGCTTTTAGATTTTGCATGACACTATGCAAACTCGCTCTTATGATATGGCATTTTAGTGACATATAAACAATTTTTATTTTTTGCTAAAATAATATTAATGCATTAGCACAAACCGTTATATACCTTCAAGGGGCAAAAGTTGTAGAACATAGGCATTTATGATTTATGGTTTCAGAACATTTCTAAAAGCACCTAGAACATTTGGGTCTCTCCTGTACAGCTTTGGTTTCAGTGGTACATCTTCAGTCTTGCCCACACATCTCTGTTATCAGCACCCTTCTGTATCCATCACGGATATCAAACTCGCATTCCCCTGCCAATATAACAGTATGTAAACATTGTGTCATCTTGCATGTAGGCTCACAAAACCTGACTAGTAGTGAATATTTTGGTAGGTGACTACCGTATGACACATGCAAAGAGTATAAAATGAGATTGTCACTTAGATGTTTCGCAAACTCTTCCCTTCAAAATGTGCTGCTGCTGTGCCCATGGAGCAACAGTGACTGCTTTAACTGAACAGTGCACTACTGCAGATTCAAGCATAGACAATGCTGATGTAAGTCGGTAATCTTTGTGATTATGTCGTCACACTGTTTTGCACTGGTGCCAATAACATCATTCCAACAGTTGTGGCATCGCATATGGTTGGTGAACAGCTGTTCAGAATTCATTAATAAAGCAATTAGTGATGAAGCTACTCTTGACCAATAATTACTTGTGCTTTGCACAAAATTGTTCTATATAAATTTATATTACTATGAAAACTAAATTTGAAATGTTTCTTTTTTGTATTGTTTTTGTATCCTACCTAAATCTGAACCTCGCTCACTTGGCACATGTCAGGTTATGAGTTGGAATCCTTGGTACATACAATATTTACAAGCATTGTAGGTCTTTTCATGAAAGAGTAATATTTTAGAATGAGAGAGATTACATCTCACTACACACCCAGTCGCATCCCACACAGTCACTGTTATTAAATTTTCTTATTAGCAAAAGGAGACCAAGAGCTATCTGCTATCAAAACTGTGTATATGTGGTAGTGGACAACAGTGAATGCTTACTAACACACACTTAAATATATTGGAATCTCTACACTGAGAGAGAAGTGTCTTGTAATGGAAAACTAGTACACTACAACATGGTGGTTGTACAAGAAGCCTTGTATGTGACAGAAACCACATTAACTAGAGGGATTATAAAATCAGATACACTGAGACATGAATGGAAAATTCTTTGAAAAATCTACAGTGGTGCTCTCTGAGACACAGACAACATCACAGATAAATTTAGGAAAAGATGCCTACACTTGTATTGGCACCTATGTGTGATGGATGAAAAAATGTTCACTAAGAAAATATTTATCATAATTAATGCAATTAAATTAAAGACCACTTGGATGAAAGAAACACAAGACAACCAGGAATAACTGAAAATATCAGAAGAAATTAAGGGCAGAAAACAACTCAGGAATAAACATCAGAAACAAGAAATTTAACAAGTATGAAGAAAAGATACAACAGGCGAAAAAACAAAGAGAAAAGAAAGGAAAAAACACAGTGAATTAATAAAGAGGCTTTTAAAACTGAAGACAAGGAAGTGAACCTGTGACTGGCTCAAGTGCACACACTCTCCTAAGGCAGGATAATCAAAGAGTGAGAGTGAGAGATAGTATTTTTTAATAGGCAATCTGTTAAAGATATTTGCACAAGGCTCTAGAAATCCTTTAAGAATTCTAGATTAGCAGGCAAAGTCTACATTGATCTTATTTTTGTTTTTTGTATTTTTTTTAAGATTGTGATTAATCTGAAATAGGTCTTCAGTATTAATTTCAGATACTGGAGTTCACAGGTTTGACAATTTAATGTATTTTTATATTTGGACAGTTTAAGAGTCACTTATATTTTCTTGAACACAGGAAGAGTTGTTCAGAGAAAGCTACTACTTTCCATATATATGAAGTACACAATAAGGACTCTAATAACACAATTATACTAAAGGTGTCCAGGGAATGAGCAGATGTAGGTGTCCAATACAGGCAGAACATTATTACTATGGGACCGACCACTAATTACATTTTTAATTTATTTTATCACCTTCTTCTAGTAAAATATTGGATGAGTTTTGGAACATGATCTGTTCAGTAATTCAGTGAGTGAAATACATAGGTGACACACACAGGAAACTTCCAAACTAATTTAATGTTGCCATTTACTGCAGAAGATAACATTAAAGAGCACTTCACCAAGGTGTCATGTAACAGTATTATGAAAGAGATAGTTGCTACTCACCATATAGCAGAGACACAGTTGCAGATACGCACAATAAAAATACTGTCAGAAAGCGAGCTTTTGGCCTACATGGCTTTAGTCGGAAATACCCCCCTCCCCCCCTACACACACACACACACACACACACACACACACACACACACACACACACACACACAACTCATGCAAACATGACCACAGCCCATGGTTGCTGAGGCCAGACTTTGACCAGCAGAGGATGATGAGAGAAGCAAGTGGGTGGTGCAGGTAAGGAGGAGGCTGAGGCAGGAAAAGGGAGGGATAGCATGGTAGGGATGAGGAATGGAAAGTTTTGCATGTAGGAGCATACAAGGATGAGGTGGAGAGAAGGTGGGAGGGAGGGAGGGAGTGGAAAAAGATAGAAGTAAAAAGACTGTGGGTGCGTTGGTGGAATAGAGGGCTGTGTAGTGCACGGATGGGAATGGGGAAGCAACTATATGGGTAAGGAAATGACTAACAAAGGTTGAGGCCAGGAGGGTTATGGGAACACAGGGTATATTGCATGGAGAGTTCCCATCTGCACAATACAGAAAAGCTGGTGTTGGTGGGTAGGATCCAGATGGCACAGGCTGTGAAGCAGTCATTGAAATGAAGAAAGTCGTGGTGGGCGGCGTGCTCAGCAATAGACTGGACCAGCTGTTTCTTGGACACAGTTTGTTGGTGGCCATTAATGCAGAGAGTCAGCTTGTGGTTGTCATGCTAATGTAGAATGCAACACAGTGGTTGCAGCTTAGCTTGTAGCTCACATGACTGGTTTCACAGATAGCCCTGCCTTTGATGAGATAGGTGATGCTTGTGACCGGACCCGAGTAGGTGTTGGTGGAAGATGTGTCTGATAGGTGATGCTTTTGACTGGACATAAGTACATATTGGTATTGGTGGTGGTGGTGGTGGTGGTGGTGGTGGTGGTGGTGGTGGTGAGAAGCTGTCTATGAAACCATTCAAATTGGAGCTAGTGCAGAACTACAGTCGATGATGCCATGCTGGGATGGGTATGGCAAGAATTTGATTACTGTATTGACACCTGCTGGGTCATTCATAGTTCGCACATCGAATGCTTGTAAAAAAACTTTCAGAGTTTCTCTTCAAAATGGCAATACGTATGACATCTGTACAATGTTTACTTCTTGTGCATTAAATAACTGAAAGCGGTCCTGGACCTTGTACTGATCAGATAAAATTTTTCTATAAGATCATTTCAGCAGAAAGCTGTATGTACCTCAGATACATGCCATCCATCAACTGTTCATGTGGTGGAAGATTTATGGGACAGGTCTTCCATCTAGGTCTATTAAAGGTACATGAGCCATGAGGCACGGGATTGGGAGCAGGCATTATGTAGGGACGGACGAGGATATTGTGTAGGTTTGATGGGTGGCAAAATACCAGTATGGGAGGGGTGGTAAGGATAGTGAGATAGTAGGTAGGACATACCTCATTTCAGGGCACAAAGCGGTAGTCGAAACCCTGGCAGACAATGCGATTCAGTTGCTATAGTGCTGGGTGGTCTGAGTCACGAGAGAAATGCTCCTCTCTGACTGTATGGTGGAGTTATGGGAGGTAGTGGGTGATTTTAGAGAGAAGGCATGGGTGACATTTTTTGGGAAGGTAATTATTATTTCAGTGAGAGCCTTGGTGTATTTTGAGAGATTGCCTGTCACTACAGACATGACGGCCACACGTGGCTAGGTTGTATGGAAGGGACTTCTTGGTATGGAATGGGTGGTAGCTGTCTAAGAGGAGGTATTGTTGGTGGTTGGTAGGTTTGATATGGATGGAAATACTGACGTGGTCATCTTTGAGGTGGAGGTCAACGTTGAGGTGGGTGGCTTGTTGGGCTGAATAGGACCAGGTGAAATGAGTGGGGGAGAAGGTGTTAAGCTTCTGGAGGAATGTGGATCAGGTGTCCTCGCCAGCGATCCAGATCTTGAAGATGTCTTCAATGAATCTGAACCAGTTCAGGGGGTGGGTATGTTATATCAGCCTGTCCATGATGACCATTTTTCCTATGAAAGCCTGGGACAACGGGAGATAGAAGCTGCATACATGTACACCCTGTGATCATGCTGAATGTAGTGTGTGCTCATACTGAGACCTGTGTTCAGAAGGGAAGCTATAATGTTAACTTCTTTGCATGTGTATCAACTGCCTGGAGGTTAATCTATACCATATAGTGGTAATTTTTTTCATACAATTATTTGCATTTCTGTTAGAAATTTTCATCAACTGATTAGAAAAACTCTTATCACTGAATACTCTACTCGTCTACAGTGGTCTGCATCCATTTGCCAAGAACACAGAAACTGAAGTATTTGCAAAAGCTCTCCTTACTTGTTAACTTGCTCAATTTTAATAATAGCTTTGACTAGGTTTGTGTGTGTTTGTAGCTGAGTGGTCAGCACAGCTGACTGCTACCATAGGGATCCAGATTTGATTCCTTGTATTGCTAGGGATTTTTCCTTGGTCGGAAGACTTGTACAGGGTGTATTCTGCATCATGAGGCCAATTGAGGAGCTACTCGGTAGATTAGCAGCAGTTCTAAGGTCAAGAAACCCAACAACAATCGGGAGAGCAGTGTGCTGACCACATGCCCCTCCACACCATATCCAATGTTGCCACTGGTGGAGGATGACACGGGGTCAGCTGGGCCTGAGTACAGGGCGTACATAAAGTCTGGGAACACTTTCAATTATTTGTTGCACAAGAACCAAACATTGTACAGATATAATGTATATGTCATTTTGAAGAGCAAGTTTTTTATCTTCCATGTATATTGCCACAGCATAGTTTGGTAATTTGCCGATAGTCAGCACTAGTCACAAACATGGAGAGTTAAGGTGTGGGGCGAGCTTTCTGTGTTGGATTTCGACAAAAACAAATATGCTAGAGCTGTTCAACAGATGTTTAGCACCAAGTATGGTAGGAAGCCGCCAACAAGGAAGGCCATTTACCACTGGCACAACAAATTCGCTATGTCAGGTTGCTTGTGCCTGGCAAAAAGAAGCGGATGTCCCAGTGTGAGTGAAGTGAATGTGGAGTGTATAAGAGAGACATTCATAAGGAGTCCAAAGAAATTGGTGCGTTGTGCATCCCATGAACTTGAAATGGCTTCAATGGCAGCCTGGAAAGCCTGCAACAGAAGCTGTCTATGAAACCATTCAAATTGGAGCTAGTGCAGAACTACAGTCGATGATGCCATGCTGGGATGGGTATGGCAAGAATTTGATTACTGTATTGACACCTGCTGGGTCACTCATAGTTCGCACATCGAATGCTTGTAAAAAAACTTTCAGAGTTTCTCTTCAAAATGGCAATACATATGACATCTGTACAATGTTTACTTCTTGTGCATTAAATAACTGAAAGCGGTCCTGGACCTTGTAAACCTTGTACTGATCAGATAAAATTTTTCTATAAGATCATTTCAGCAGAAAGCTGTATGTACCTCAGATACATGCCACCCATCAACTGTTCATGTCATGCTGTCTTCAACCCAGAACTTGGTTTCTTCTTTCACCTGCAAACTTTCAGTATCAGGCAATTAGGTATTTTTTGCTATGGGACTTCGTACACCTTTTGTGGCATCCAGCTGTTAGTGTTTATGTACACTGCAATGTCCAACCGGTGTCACAGTGTTCCTAGCTATCTTACTTGCTACAGTCCAATTTCATTCAATAATGTCAAAAAATCAGATTTTATCTTGTCTGTTTCAGTTTTTGCAATCCTTTTCACATGTCCTATGGCTTTCTTTAGTTTTTTGTCTAACACAATGAACTAATACTGGCATATCAAGTAGGTCAGAGGGTAATGTCCTGTTGTCCACACATGATCCTATGGTCATGAAAATGTCATCACCTAGATTTATATGGTAATTTCTGGTCAACACAAAAGGAAATTAAAACAACATGTTGATACATGTTTCCAATTACATTTGATCAGTGTCGCACACTGAAAGTGTGATAATGAAAATAGTGAAATATCTGCTTCTAAGTAATAACACTTTTGCTATGTAAAATTCAATAATAATTTGAAGCAAGCTCACCTGATTAACATTTTTAACTTGTAGTGCCAGATTCAAAACTTGGCTACTCTCGTCAGTGGAGGCTACACAACTGTTTGTTGCCATAGATGTACACTGAACTGAACCCAAAACAGTTATCTCCCATGAATGTCTTACTAATCGATACCTGTAACATGTGGTAATACCAACCTATATTTGGTACAGAAATCACTTTAAATCAAGCTACACATAATGAACATATCTTTCTAAATAAAATAAACTATTACTTCTTAAATGAAAAAAGGTAGCAAATGCACAATGTTAATTGCTAAGAAGGAAGGACGATTAGGACTTAACATCCTGTTAACATTATGGTTATTAGAGATGGAGAACAAGCTGGATGTGCTTCAAGAATCGGCAAGGAAATTGGCTATGCCCTTCCAAAGAAGTCATTCAACATTTGACTGGAGTGATTTAGGGATATCATAGAAAACTTAAATCAGGATGGTCATATGCAGATACAGACAGACATCCTGCCAAACTGCAATGAATACAAGGCCATTGCTGTGACATAACATTGCCACAATATTAAGTACATAGTTACTACTACTGAGATTCAGAAAAATGTTTAGTTAATTCTGTGTGTGTGTGTGTGTGTGTGTGTGTGTGTGTGTGTGTGTGAGAGAGAGAGAGAGAGAGAGAGAGAGAGAGAGAGAGAGAGAGAGAGACACGAGAACATGTGTGCATGTGTGCATTGGGAGCTTACGGGCACTCAACGATGGGTTTATCAGCGCATTTCGTTAATGGAAACTCACTTCAATACCGTAGTCTGCCACTAGTCACTACAAATTCATTATGAAATGGTGATTACAGATGAGGATGTAATTTAACTGTGACAGTAACATTGCATTCAAAAGTGCCCAGATAAATGTGACATTTTAAATGACTACAGTAAAAAGTCTCGAGGATGAGAGACATAATGAAATATTTACATAATTATGTAAAAACATATTGTACTGCTGGCAGAAAGTCTATGATTATGTCACAACTTCATATAGACAAGTAAATGGTCATTTAGTACCACAAGAAACTAATAGTATTTATTTATTTACATTTCTCCGCACAGAGTCACTAATATGAAGACTTTTGCAAATACCATATTTATGGGCACTAGTCTTAGACGTAGTAATTGCAATTAATAACATTTATCAAAATTTATGACATCCACACGTGTTAGGATAACAAGAAACATTAATTTATCACATACTTAATACCACATGCCTAATTTTTATAATAAAAACATAATTATTTATTTATAAAAACATTGGAAACATTATACACCTAGTTTGCATAAACTTTATGTTAAAATGCATCAGTGGGCTCTGTTTGCTACTTTAAAATGCACTGAGTGGATACAATCATGTTTCAATTAAAAATAGTAAATAAAAAATTTAAAAAAATTAGCTTTCATTTAAGGAGGCCTGGCCACAAGTTTTCAGTGGCTCTGGCAGTTTGTTATACCTTTTCATTCCATTAATACACCCATGTTCAGCTAAAACAGAACATTTTGAATGACTAGAGATAGGATGTTTAGTATGTTCTGCAGGTTTAGCATTTCAGTCACTTTCATGCAGCATGTGTCCTGTTGCCGAGTAGGCATAGGATCTGGAATGGCCATGATAACATGTTCCACAAACGATGGCATCAACATGCATAAAGCACAAATGGTGTCCAGTGATATAGCCATCCATGCTGCATTCACCTGGTTCTGAAGTTCATCTGTGGTGGTTGGCATTGGGTCATAGCACTGCACCCTCCGTTTCACCATCTCCCACACATTTTCGATTTTGCGACAAGTCTGGTGATCTGGCAGGACAGGGCAAAATGCTGATACCCTGTGACACAAAGAAGGCATGTGCTCATGCAGCAACCTGCAGTAGTCCATTGTCTTGCTGAAAAATTGTATCTGGGGTGTTGTGCATAAAGGATATGGCCATGGGTTGCAGGATGTCATTCACGTAGGTCACACTGGTCACAACACCCTGGACATGCACCAACTGTGATTTGCGCTTACACCCAATAGCATGCCACACCATCAGGCCTTGATTTGGCACTGTATGTCTTGGGTAAATGCAGTCACAGTGAACCCGCTCCCCCTGTTTGTGGCGAACCAAAATGCAGCCATCATTTTCAAACAAACAAAACCTGGATTGAATCAAAAACACTGTGATACCATTCCTGTCCCTGGTGATGTCATTCCATACTCCACTACTGTCAGGCATGTTTCTGCACATTAGTCAAAGGTAGGTGGAGAAGCGGACGATGCGCAAGTAAGCAATGTTGTAATAAATGGTGACATACTGCCACCCCTGATAGTGTACAATGTGTTCCACTGTTCCACAGTTGCGCCAGAGCCAAGGAGGACGCAGATATGTCCTGCAATACCATTTGCACCGGATGTCGATCTTCTTGGTGGGTGTTCCGAGTGGTGCGACTTGACGCATCTCGTCATATTCTATGGCCTTCAGTGAACCATTCTGCACATACTCGTTGCACAGCCGAAACACTTTGTCCCACACAAGCAGCAATTTCCTGGATGGATGGAACACATTCTCTCACGCCAATAATGCATCCTCTTTGAAACTCACTGATTTGATGATACGGTGTGCGCATACATCTGTGAAGCATCATGCATATCTGCTGAAGTCACACTGGTCCGTTACCTCCCGTTTATTCCGACAACAGGAGCCACAGGCACATTTTACCAGCAGGTGGTGTTACGCTGCAATCTTTATGTTGTCCTTGAACTGTGGGCCAACTTGGTTCAAATGCTAATCGTTTCTGCAGAACATAGTAATGTATACATTCAGTGAATATGAATGTCCTGTCTCCAGTCATTCAAGATGTTCGGTTTTTTTTCTGAAGATGAGTGTACATAGACTCTCATCAATCATTTTTAATTTTGTTCTTTGTCTGAAGTACTTGAATTACACTTTGTGTTTTGGTCATGTATATCAATACATTTACTTAGTTAAGGTTGCAAAAAATTATTAACTCGTAGGTGCATGAAGAATAGATTGTGGAGTATCTGTGCTGTACAAAAACTTCATGACACGATTCTTTAGAGCCTAGTCTGCGTTCAATCCTGAGTGTTCCTTTTTTTGTAGCAGTAATATTCTGTTCTGCACCAGAATTCTGTATTTCTGCACAGTAGCTATTGTAGGGATAGATTGTCCCACGTAATACAGTTTTCAATGTGTGCCTGGGCATCTGGCTAAAAAGTTACAGATCATTACTGATTTTATACTGCACAACACTAAAATGTTTAACCATCAGAGGTCTGAGTCCAGATTGGCACCAAAGACTTTACAGCTGTCTGCTCCATCTGCCATTCCATGGACATCGTTTACGCATGAGTGATGTAAGCTTCTGGTTGCAAATATTAGCTTCTAGGATTTATTTTCATTGATCTTAGTCTCTTATCATGGGAAGATGTACTTAATTCAAATAGCACCAGCTGACAAAAATTCACACTTGAGTTGAAGGGATGCATAATGTCATTAACACATCCCAGGAAAAGGAAAGGACCAAGAACTGAGCCCTGAGGAATTCTTTGTATCACACTGCTTCACTGGAGGATTTGGAAGTTACTACCTTATTATCAATTTGATATCTAAGTTTAATATAATGTTTCAGATTCATCAGTTACTTGGCTAGAAGTATCACTGACACATTATTGATATCATGTGGCCTCATTTTCCTTAGAATAAGCCAATGTTTTACATAATCAAAGATTTTCTCAGGTCAAGAAATATTACAACAATATGTGTATTCTGTTCTCTACAACAGTATGCTTCATGGAAGAATATGATAATAGCAGTGGTTGCACTTGGCTATTTCTTCTATCAATACTGAAATTCAGTAAGCATTGTGTGTCTAGAGAGGAAGGTAGCAAGCTCAGATAGGATACTATTATTTTACTGAAGGTGTGATTAGTCACATCGTTCTATAACTTGAAACTTTCTCCTTACTTCCATTTTCATACATCTTACTTATTTTTAAGACATTTGGATATAAGTTCTCTCTAATACTGCTGTTCATAGGAAAGGTTTTAATAAATCGCCACTCAATTGTCAATGCTGTTTATCAGTATTGAACTCTTGGGCTACATATGCTGGAGGGATTCTGATGAAAACTCGTTTGTGAAGTACAGCCTAAAATTTTACATGTACAAGTTGTTTCTGATGTAACGTAACAAACACTTTTGATTACAACATAAGATTGCTCTATTCATATTAGCCATTTTACTTATATATAGCTCTCATTGTGCAATTCAAATTTTCACTTTTGGTTTCCGTTTTAGAAATCATGCTACCACCACAAACATTTATTGAATGTCAAACCCACCTCTTATCCACAGTGGCATAGTAAGTTATGTGGGAATAGTTTCCATGAATTGACCCCGCCAAGCCTGGTGGAGAGAAACGTTCACCTTAATTTTTATTCCATTTCTTTAAAGCTTTGACGCAAATTATGTATTTTGATTGAAGCATGGGGTCAAAATATCTTGACTGTAACTAGTTTTGCTTAAAAGACAGTGTTTTAATTACTATCAATTAATTAAACTATCAGTAAGAATAGATTGATAATTCCTGTAATACTTTGCATGGACTAAATCCAACTTCAGTTTTGTAATCCTCTGATAAAACAGAACTGTTTGATGCATATCACAATATGAGGGGGGGAGTGGGGTGGTCGAAAAGATTCTAGCCTAACAAATAAAGAATGACAGAAATTTCATAATACCAATTTATTTTTCAATACACTTGCAGGCACACTCATAACTTCTGCAAACTATTCAAATAAAAGGTCTTTGATTTCGAGTCCAACCAAGCATTCACAGCATCAATCACTCAATCATCATTGTCAAATTATCTTTTTTTAGGTATGGGAAAAGAAAAAAGTCTGATGGAGCCAAATTTGGAGAACATGACAGATGACAACGATTTGAACCCATGGTCATGGAGAGTTTCAAGTGTTGCGAGGGATTTTGTGCACCGCTGCGTTGTCCTGATGCAAAAGAGCTCCACACACCAATTTTCTGTGCCATTTTTTCTCCCTCTCTTCTCCCAGGAGGATGCAATAGTATGATGCATTGAGAGACATGCCGTTTTGCAAGTAATCCACAACAATTACCCTTTCTGCATCCCAGAAGACCAATGCTATCACGTTACCAGCTGATTTTTGCACCCGGAATTTTTACGGGTTAGGGGATGAAGGTGATTTCCAGTTTTGTGATTTGTTTTGTCTCATGATCAAATTGGTGAATCCACGTTTTGTCCATTGTCACATACCTTGCAAGAAAGCTGTCTTCATACATTTCAAATTGGCAGACAATTTCTTCACAACACCGCACACACACTCGTGTCTGATTTGCATTCAAGTCTTTCGGGACCCACTGAGATGTAACTTTCCACATTCCCAAAATATCCACAACACTGTCATGAGCACACCCATGGGAGATTTCAAATGTGGTTCCAATGTGCTGCAATATTGTTCGATGACCCTGCAAAATTGTATCGCAAATTGCAGTCACTGTTTCATCAGTGGCAACAGTGACAGGCCTTCCACTCCTAGGAGCATCTTCCTCACTTGTTCTTCCATGTTGAACACCCAGTTTTTCACTGTTGCATAAGGCACAGCACTGTCCTTAAGCGTATTCCGCATGTCCCCTGCAATTTCCTTTGGTGTCATTCCCTTCAAATGAAGATATTCAATAAGAGCATGGTTCTTGATTCTCTTGATATTCACCATTTTGCTTACAATGTGGTATACAATGCATCCTAGAGGCAAAAGATGGAGCCATCAAATTTGACTTGCACACCCACAAAGGGTCACCACAAATGTAGCTGATGGTTTTTGTGCGAGACATTACGGTAACTAGGGCTCTTTTCAACTGCCCCAAGTAATATTGTCTGATTTTTATCTTCACACTTTTCTAGCAATTTTTGTTTTTGTATATTTCCAGACCTTCCACCCCGCTTTTTAGTTCAGTTCAATCAAAATATTATGAACATGATTTGTTTGTATACAGAACCGGCAATTTTTGAGATGTTAGCAAGAGTCAGTTGGATGGGCTTAATTCCTTTTTAGAAACCATCAGCAAAATTAGAATTATATGAATCTTAATTTGAATCAGAAGACCACTGTAATTCTGATGTAAAACTCAAATTATGCCTGAACAATTTCATCACAAGTCACCATGTCAAAAGCACATCCCTCAGATGGAGACAGCAGTTTTGGCACAATATGAGTAGCAACCAAACATTTTGACAGCTACAGAAGTGCATATTTTCAGGATAGCACGATATTTTCATCTTCTTTTTTGCTTGGTATGAAAGTTGCAACACTGATTGCAGCAATATATTTAACTATATCTTATTTGTATTGCTAGTTTTGCTTGGGAACCAACCACAACTAACATTCCAAACTTAAATGAAGCTGTGGACCTGCAACCCTCCAGGAAAATTGACCCAACCAAGAAAAGATTATCCACAGAAGTTGCGATATTGGGATTTTACATTATTAGCGAGGCCTTGTAGTAATGCTGTGTCAAATGAATGTAGCTGGACCTGAAAGTAAGGGGTTCAGTTATTTCATTTGCACATTTCTTTATCATCATACTTGACATACCATCCATCCAGATGAGTATTTGCTCTAATTTTTGTGTTGCTTGAGCCTGACACAATGTGTGATTTTATATGTTCTCAGCCTGCAAGTCTATAATGGGGTTAATTGGCCAAAAGGAGAAATCAAGTACTTATTGATCAAATTACATATCCCATTTGCACCTTTTACTAAGTTGTCCTCAAGCCTAATGTTGGCTGGTTTACTGCACATCTTACTGATAGTTATTCAGTGTTTATTGATCAGTCTCCAGGATGTCTTACTTATGTTTGGATGCACTATGGCATCACTGTTTTGGCCGTAGGGCTAAATACTGGCCCATCCAACCGGTTAGCCTCCTTAGTTTATAATAAAATGCACAAATGATACCTCCTATGCTGGGATGCCAATGATTGCATTTGTAGGTCAAGTAATACAGAAAATCTTTTAAACACACTGTACCCCAAGACAAGACTCATGAAAAAATTAATAAGACTCTTAAAGACTAGTCACTAAGGGCTAGCACAGTGACCATCCCAGCATAACTCACAGAGTAAAGACTAACAAATAAATTGCTATAAACTAGGTGTAAACAGTATTGAGTTAATAGATAAAACACAGTACTCCTGGCAGCTGGCATGGAACTAATTTTACATAACGAAATCTAACACTTGCGGCACAATACTTGTGTGAAACACTTGCGCACTACAGTGCACAGAATTGCTGGGTTGTTAAAACAGAGCCCCCTTGGCAGAGTGCCACCCAGGAAGCCAGGAAGTGTGCGAGGAACTGGGCGTGTCGAGCAGATCTCATGGGGCGCTGGTCCCCTGGATCTGAGATGGCCATTGCTGGTGTCATAGTTGCTGTTGCTGGACCAGGTGTTGGGAGAGGCTGCATCTGTCAAGTCTCAGTGGGGTGTGGCTCATTGAAGACATATGCCAGGATGAACCTGTCTATTATGATGGCAGTGTGTTTGCCATTGACCAGAATGTTCCATGGTGTGACCTCCCCTCTTGACAACATGATGCGGCCTTGTGTATGGTTGTTGCAGGGCTGGTTTGACACCATCAGTATACAACATCATGAGTGTGCACATGCTGTGATATTTGTGGACAAATGTGGTGACAGTTCCCTGTCTGGATGCCTGTTGTGGTCAGATCTTTTTGACATGATCTCTAAGGTAACCAATGAAAGTAGATGGCTCTGTATCAGGCTGCAAAGCCACATCTACAAATTCGCCAGGTACTATTAGTGATTCTCCGTACACTGTTTCTGCAGAGGAACCAGTTTGTACGCATTCTGTAGGCTAGGTACAACCACTGGCAGAGTTCCTGTCCACCCAGTGGTGTGGCACATTAGAGCTGCTTTTAGTGTTCAGTGCCAACACTATCATTACATTGCTGGCCTGGTGGTAGCTGGTTGTTTTGTGACGAGTCATGCTACAGAATGCTGTGATTTTAGTGAACAATTCTGCTTTGAACTGCTTGCCACAATCTGCTGTAATATGCTGAGGACAGCTGAAACATGATAACCAGTTCAGCATACAGGCATGTGGCAAAGTTTCCACATAAATTTGTCCACAGTTGCTACTTCTGGCCAATGTATGAACAGATCAGTCATTGCCAGCAGATACTGTTGACCATTTGATGATAGTAGGGGCTCATGATGTCCATGTGCATATGAGTGAAACGTGGTAGTGTTGGGAAAGTTGCTGATCAGCGCATGTATATGCCTGCTAACCTCATAACGCTGACACTGTACACAACATCATGTGCACTCATGGCAGTCTTTCTTCATTCCTGGACACAAGAAGTGATCTATGATGAGGCATAACATAGATCACACACCAAGGTGACACAGGTTGTGGAAATATTCAAAGGCCTTCTTCCAAAATCCTGCTGGTAAAAAATGCCACAGCTTTACTGGTGACATGCACAGTGTAACTAGATGCCTGTGCCAGGAATGTTTACTAACTGCAACTCTAATGATGATATTGTTTCCCGCAACAGCTCTTGCAGTTCTTGGTCAGTACATTGTCTTCTGTAATGTGTATGGTGGAGACACTGCTGACCCAGGAGGGACAGTCTGCTACTACATTCTCAATCCTGGATGTGTTGAATGTTGATGCTAAATTGTGTAATAAACATAAGCTGGTTATGCTGCCACAGCGAACAGTTGATGTTTTGCCAAAATCCATGTGTGAGCCACTTGTAGTCGGTAAAGATTGTGAACTCTAAAGTATTTGACTGCCTCGTATATCACTAACAGTTCATGGTCATAAGTGGTACACTTCTGTTGATATGTTGACAGTTTCTGTGAGAAAATGCTAGAGGCTGCAACACATCATTGTTGTGTTGCTGCAACACAACATCTATGGCAGTCTGGCTCACATCTTCCACCATACTGCTGCCTTCCTTTTACATTTTGGACCTGCGAACACAGCTGTCAAATATTTTTGAATTTCTGCTACTCGTGGTAGATGCCGATGAAACAAAATTAGAATCCCTAGCAATTCTTGCAGCTCTATAACTGTGGGGATCTTCAAAATGGCTTCCACTTTGTAGGTAGTGGTAAGGAGAGGAAAAATCGATTACTGGCTGACCAAAAAGACATTTTGCTGTGTTCAGAACACCACCATATTCGTTCAGCCATTTTAAAACTTCTGACTGGCAATGTTGTTCTGTTGAGTCTAGAATACCAGTATGTCATCAAGGTAAGCAAAACAGAGTGGCATGTCTCGCAACATGGAACTGATAAATCGTAGCCATGTTTGCACTGCACTCCTGAGCCTAAACATCAGGAATTTGCTTTCAAACAGACCAAATGGTGTAATTATGACCATCTTCAGGATGTCTTCCTTAGCAAATGGTATCTGCATATATGCCTTTGCACAGTCCAACACACTGTACAGGCAGGCACCACTCAACTCAAAGTTGTAACTGCGGAGTAGCAGCACTGGATAATAATCTGGCACTGTATAGGTGTTAAGCACTCTATAGTCACCGCAAGGGCATCATGAACCTTACTTCCTTGGTACTAGATGCAGCTATGATGACCAAGGACAACTGGATGGTCACATGATGCCCTCTTGAATCATGCAGTCAAATTCTGTCTTTGCAACTGCTAAGCGATCTGGAGTTAACCTTCACAGCCTACACCCTAGTGGGGATCCCTAAGGAGTGTTTACATAGTGCTTGGTGTTAGGCTTCACGTTTTTAGGCATACCAGACGGTCTTGTAAGTGCAGGAAAACATTGTTCAAAGTAGGTGCAGTGTACTCCCCAGCTGTGGCTTTAATCATTTTGTCAAATTGGGTCAATGCTTGGTACTGGAAGAACACAGCTGTTAGTCTGGTGGTTCAGTTGACCAAGGTATGTTTTGGTGATATCAGGTAGAAGGTTGTAATATGCCAGGAAGTCTGCTCTAATTATTAGCTCTGTGACATCTGTGATTGTGAAGTTCCACACAAATGCTCACCATAGGTCTTCGTCCAGCTCAAATCAGTGTGTGCCATATGTCACAATAGAATAATTGTTAGTGGCAGCTAGAGTAAGTTGAAAGAACCAGAGGTTGCTGAGAGTTTCAGACGGAACATTACACAATCATTAACAAGAACAAGGCAAAGGAATAGAGTAGAAGAAGAATCAGTAACTTTAATGCAATAAATGAAGAAGGTAACAGGGAATACAGACTTCTAAAACTGATATTTACAGTAAGTGCAAAATGGCTAACAAAGGAGATGATGAGTCTCAGATAGGCACGACAAAAAAGGCTGTTACAAAATAGACAGCACCTTCTTCAGGCAGAAGAGCTTGAAGGGGAAGGAAGAAGGGTGAAGGAAAAGGACTGGAGAGGTCTAGGGGAAGGGGCAGAGTTTCGGAAAGTCACACAGAACTGCGGATGAAGGGAGACTCACCATACGGGATGAGAAGGAAAGACTGATTGTCGGGGACTGCATAGGACAAGATTTGAAAACCTGAGCTCAGGTTTTCAAATCTTGTCTAATGCAAAACAAGGATAATGGAACATAGTCAAATTAATCAGGCGATGCTGAGAGAATTAGATTAGGAAATAAGATAATAAAAGAAGATACGTTTTGCTATTTGGACAGCAAAATAATTGATCAAGGCCTAAGTAGGGACGACATAAAATGTAGACTGGCACTGGCAAGCAAAGGGTTGAAGAACAGGATTATTTTATTAACACCAAATATAGATTTGAGTGTCACGAAGTCTTTCCTGGAATTATTTGTATGGAGTGTAGCCATGTATCACAGTGAAACATGGGCAATAAACAGTTTGGACAAGAGGAGAACAGAAGCTTTTGACATGTAGTGCTACAGCAGAATGTTGGAGATTATATGGGTAGATCACATAACTAATAATGAGGTACTGAAAGAATGGTGAAGAAAAGAAGTTTGTGGGAGAACTTGAGCAAAAGAACGGCTCTGATGATAGTATACAGTGTAAGGCATCAAGACATCACCAATTTAGTACTGGAGGGAAGCACAATGAGGGCAGGGGGTAAAATTCATCTAGGGAGACCAAGAGATGTATACAGTAAGCAGCATATTCTCAAGGAAGGATTTAGGTTGCAGTACTTATTCAGAGATGAAGAGGCTTGCACAGATAGAGCAGCATGGAGAGCTGCATCAAAGCAGTCTTTGGACTAAAGACCACAACAACAATGAGTTTATCATAATGGAATTTTTAGCTCCATTCCGTTCTTGGAGAAAATAACAGCAATGAATTAAAGAGAGTCTATCTTCTTGCAAGAACACAATTATTTGTGTTGTTTTATCCCCAAACATATTTCATGACAGTTGTGGCATCTTCAGAGGGATTTTTCTTTCATTGTTCCTGAAATATATACACACTAGTTTTATGAAGGTTAGGAATATAATACAGGGTTGCCACAAGTTTCCCCAAGTGAAATTCCCCGATTTCCAGACAAGTTTTAGCATTTTTCCCTGACATATTTTGAGATCTCAAGGGTAAGTAAAGATGCAAGTTGACAATCTGTCTATGCAGCTATGGTACAAGAAACAATAGAGCCAAACGAGGAAATATCTAAATAGAACTTGCAAGCAGATTGCATTTTCTAATGTGAGAAAAAACCTTAAGTACTAACATCAACATCATTTGTAATAAATTGTATTTAGATGGAGAAAGCAAGCCAAATGGTACGTGTGTTTCATTAAGACCAATGAAGTTATTTTATTTCAATAAAACGAAACACACTTGGTGATAAAAATACACATTTTCTTGGAGTCGCAAGACATATTTAAAATACCTTCACCAATTTCAGAAATAACCTCAGAAAAAAATAGGTCTGTTGAAAGAAATGTATAAGGTGGGGAAGATTTGTGTAAACCAACAATATAGATGACTGCCAATAAAATGTTGATTCTACTACGTTAATTATTGTTGGTTATTATCCACTGTGTTATATCTATTATTTTACAGGTGTTATGTAAGCTTTCTTTCAAGAAATATTTGAGTACATGGTGTACAAACCACCAGCAACTGCCACACTTTTCTTCCTCTTATCGTCCATACTTTGTAATGTATAAACTACTTTAAAAGTGCCAAAATGTACTAGAATACGGTAAATAAAATATCTATAAAATGCCATACTGCACAACGTATTTGCAATGAACAGTCGCAGTTTTTGAAATCCATCGCCTGTGGCCTCTAGCCTGCCGAGGAGCACTGCAGTCCTCGATCCGTGGGTATATCACGAAAATCCACTGCATTACGCCACATACAAACAGACCAGGCATGCGGACAGTTCAGTGGGACTAGGTCTGATGGGCAGAACTTGTATTAGTGGAAAACGAAGGGCTTCAGATTGGCAGGCCCCATCCATCAGAGATACCAGCAGAAATGGCCCGCAGTTTTGGCCTATCATGGAAATCCACTCTTGTGGCCAGATATTTGTGAGTGATGGACAGCATGTTGATGAAATGTGACCATAGTGGTCAATCCACGAAACAGATAACATCTGCAAATACTCTGAGAATCAATAATAATGAAGATAGGTAGAATTCACTGTAAAGATGATGGCTGAGCTGCAGACAGGCAGATAGAAAAGACAATCACACTCTCAGAACTCAATTTTCAGTCATAGTCTTTGTCAGAAAATGAGAACACATGCATATTCACACAGTCACTCACATACAACTGAGGCTCACATAACCGCCATCCCCGGTCACTGTGTCTACTGTCTCTGAGAATCAGATCCAAACAAACCACTCCTCACACCTTCCTGCCTCTCGTAAGCAGCTGCTAGGCTAGAGGCCAAAAGTGGTGGCAGCACTGACTGCAAGCTGAGGGGAGTTGTAGGAAGGGGAGAAGTAGTAACGAGGGAGTAGGGAAGTGGCGCTTGTGCTCAGCTGCACCCACCCAGTGACAATGCACAACATCTCAGTAAACAAACCATTTCATCTACTGAGGCAAAAATGAGATTTTTCCAGTGGTCCCCCCCCCCCCCCCCCCCCCTAACTCTTTCAAATTTCCCTGATATTTCCCAATTCCCTGATTTCCAGAACCTGTGGCAACCCTGATAATGGCATCAGATCTTGTCGTCGTTTAGATGGCATATGTATTTTACATTTTTACATCTTGTAGCTGATAACAGAAATCAGCCACATGTGTATATTACCACCACATGTGATCTGCAACACAGGGATGTTAGACCAATGTCTGAAATGAATTTCTGTGTAGAATATAACCTCTAAACTATGCATTCCAGTAAAATTAAGGTATATGGCCCTTTTGAGCTAACCAATTTTGTAACTGAGCTGTACTTTATATTATTTGTTTGCTAAATGTGTTGTTGTACAGCTTCCTGTTACTGTTGTTTTTATTTTTAATGTGACCTTTGGGCACCGATAAAATGCTGTGAAGTTATGGTTTGGAAATACATATGAAAACTTGGCTCACACTGACATTTGGTGATTGAGAGAATAGGAACCATTATGAGAAAACAAGGAATACATGTGGCATACAGAATAAACAATACATTACAGAACAGATTAAAAACACCCAAGCCTACTTTAGACAACCAGCTTATTGAAAACAACCATTACTCTAGTGGCCCAGAAAGTGACCTTCAAATCTTAAAACAAAGTAATAAAAAATGTAAATTTCGAGTGACTAGGGCCTCCCGTCGGATAGACTGCTCGCCGGGTTCAAGTCTTTCAATTTGACGCCACTTTGGTGGCTTGCACATCGATGGGGATGAAATGATGACGATTAGGACAACCTTGCCGGGAATCGAACCCGGGCCCTTATCATTGACTTTCTGTCACACTGACCACTCAGCTAACAGAGGCAGACAACAAAGTAATTATCTGTACCAACTAACAATAGAAGAAAATTACCACATGCAAAATGCTATCATACACAAGAAAAAGTAATTAATGATAAACAGTACTCTGCAACAGAACATTATTCAACATTCTAAGTGAACTACCAAACAATATCTACATCTACACTCTGCCAACCACTGTGAAATGCTTGGCAGAGGGTATGTCCCACTGTACCAGTTACTAGGGAGTTATTAGAGCTTTTTCCTGTTCCATTCCTATATGGAGCATAGGGGAAAAAAATGACTGCTTAAACACGTCTCCATGTCCTGTAATTAAGCTAACCTTACCCTTATGATACCTAAAAGAGTGATATGTAGCAGGTGGTTGTTTATTCCTAGTGTCATCATTTACAGCTGGTTCTTGAAGCTTTTTTAGTAGGCTTTCTCAGGATAGTTACCGTCTACCTCGGCCATGAATCAGGTATATAGTCTGATAGGCATTCGACTGGGCCCTGGGACTTTGTTCAGTTTTAATGATTTCAGCTGGTTATCAACACCACTCACAGAAATATCTACTTCAAACAATGGAAATTCCAGGCTGGAGTAACAACAATATAGGAAAAGAGTGTTGCTACTTAGTGTAAAGAAGACACGTCAAATTGCAGACAGGCACAATTAAAAGACACTCACACATAGTTTACAGCCACAGCCACGGACAGTAAAAGAGCAAAACACACACACACACACACACACACACACACACACACACACACACACACACACACACACAACTGCCAACTCCAGAATCTCAGGCTGGAATGCAGCATCACATGGGATGCAAGCAGCAATATGAAGGGGATGAGAAGGAGAACAGGAAAGGATAGTGGTGTACAGGTGGGGGGAGAGATGAATGCGGTCTGGTGGAGTCTGCGAGGGCTAGACTGCCAACAGGTGCAGCTCAGTTGTCTGGGGGCTAGGGACGTGGAGGGGGAGGGAGTGGGGAAAGACAGGTGTATGCATTGGCAGAGGGCTGCAAACAAACAAGGTGGCAGATGAGAATGGAAGGAGGTGATAGGACATGGGGGATGGAAACTATTGGGTGGAGGGTGTGGGGACAGTATGTTACTGTAGGTTGAGGCTGCGATGATTACGGGAGCGGAGAATGTGCTGTAAGGATAACTCCCATCTGTGAAGTTCAGAAAAGATGGTAGTGGAGGGAAGGATCCAGATGGCTCAAGTAGTGAAGCAGCCATTGAAATCAAATGTGTTACGTTCAGCTGCACGTTGTGCCACAGGGTGGTCGGTCTACTTTGCTCTTGGCCACAGATTGGTAGTGGTTTTTCCTCGTGGTGGACAGCTGGTTGGTAGTCATTCCAATGTAAAAAGATGCACAAAGATTGCAGCAGAGCTGGTAAATGACATAGCTGCTTTCACAGATGGCCTGGCCCCTGATGGAGTAGGACAGGACTGGAATAGGAAGTGCTGGCTGGGTGGATTGGTCAGGTTTTGCACCTGAGTCTTCCACAGAGATTTGGTCCTTGTGGCAAGGGGCTGGGATTGGGAGTGGCATAGAGATGGAGATGGACTGGGATGTTGTGGAGGTTAGGTGAGCAATGGAACACTACTTTAGAGGGATGGTAAGTATCTCGGGTGGGATGCCGTTCATTTCAGGACATGATGATAGATAATCAAAGCTCTGGCGAAGGATGTGGTTCAGTTGTCCCTGTCTGGAGTAGTCCTGGTGATGAAAGGGACACTCCTTTGTGGCTGGTTTTTGGCGGTGGTGGGAGGATTTCGGGTGTGAGGATAAATGGCATGGGACATCTGTTTGTGTACTAGGTCTGGAGGATAGTGCCTGTCTGTGAAGGCCTTGGGGAGACCCTCAGTATACTGAGCAAGAGAGTTTTTGTCATTGCAGGTACGCCATCCCACTCTACAGGAGGGACATTTTGGTGTGAAAGGGATGACAACTGTCAAAATGCAGGTACTGTTGGTGGGTTTAATGTGGACAAAGGTGCAGATAGAGCCATGAGAGAGGAGGATATCAACATCTAGGAAGGTGGCACACTGAGTTGAGGAGGACCACATGATGAAAACGGGAGAGAAAGTGTTGGGGGGGGGGGGGGGGGGGGGGGAGAAGGTATCTTGGCACTGGGTTCAGACTACGAAGATATCAATGAACCTGACCCAGACTAGGGGTATGGTGTTTTGGGAGGCAAGAAAGGTCTCTTCTATATGACCCATAAAAAGGTTAGCATACGAGGGTGCCATGGAGGTGCCCAGGGCTGTGCTGGGGATTTGTTTGTTACTTTTCCTTCCAATGAGAAGTATCTATGGGTTAGGATAAAGTTAGGTGTATGAGAAGTGAGGTAGTGGGTTGGGAGTCTGAAGGATGCTGGGAAAGGTAGTGTTCAATAGCAGCAAGACCAAGGACATGAGGGATGTTTGTGTATAGGGAAGGGGTGTCAACAGTGACAAGTAGGGATCCAGGAGGTAAAAGGGTGGGAATGGTGGACTGTTAGGGAAGGAAATAGTTGGTGTATTTGATGGGGAAGGCTAGATTATGGCCAATTCATTGGAGGTGTTGGTGAATGAATGCTGAAATTCTTTCAATGGGGCACAATAACCAGGCACAATGGGGCCCCAAGAATTGTTGTGTTTGTGGATTTTGGATAGCATGTAGAAGATGGGTGTGTGGGGTGTCATAGGGATGAGGAGGGAAATGGAATCAGGGGAGATTCCTAAGGCTTTAAGCAGGTACTGGAGTTTGTGTTTGACTTCTTTCCACTGAAAACATAGTGTTCGGAGGAAGGGACTTGGGAGGGATGGTGAGGCTAAGTTGGAGTAAGGAAGGTGATTGGCGAGTTGTTAGATGGGAGGGGGGAGTATCATAGTTGGATGGTGGTACGAACTGGAAGAGGCAAGGTTCAATGTTGGAATTAAAGTCGTTTTGGTTGGAGGGATTGGAAGCAATAAAGTGTTTCCTTTGCAGGGGTTGGGAGAAAGGGAGTAGGTGTTTGACAAGTCCAGCATGGTTAAATTTGGATGTATGGCTAAAGGTGAGGCCTTTGGATAGGCCAAACTTCTGTGGAGCTGAGGGTTTTGGTTGCAAGGTTAACAATTGTGTTACGGGAATATTTTGGCTCTGGATTTGGTGGAGGGTTGGTAGTGAGTTTTGGGGGATGTTGAAGGGTGAAAAGGTCAACTAGGGACTGTTTAGCTGCTATGGGGTGTGGACAAAGAGGAACACTGTGGGTATGATAGGGGTTGGATGATGGTGCCCTGAGATTGGCAGTAGGTTTCCACATTCCTAGATGTTGATCTCCTCCTCTCTGCTGGTTCCATCTGCACCTCTGTCCACATTAAACCTGCCAACCACCAACAGTAATTGCATTTTGTCAGCTGTCATCTCTTTTGCACCAAAAAATCCCTCCCTTATAGCCTGGCTACCTGTGGACAGGGTATCTGCAGTGACAAAATCTCTCTTGCTAAGTATGCTGAGGGTCTCACCAAGGCCTTCACATACAGATACTATCCTCCAGACCCTGTAGACAAATAGCTCTCCCGTGCCATTTCCCCTCAAACCCTCAATGCTCCCATCTCCCACAAAAACCAGTTACAAGCGAGTGCCCCTTCGTCACCCAGTAACACCCTAGGCTGTAACAACTGAACCACATCCTTCACCAGTGTTTTGATCACCTATTGTTGTGCCCTGAAATAGGGACATTCTACTTGAGATTCTTCCCAGCCCACCTAAAGTCATGTCCCATTGCCCACCCAACCTCCACAACATCATAGTCCACCACTGCGCCACTCCCAATCCCAGACCCTCGCCACAAGGATCACATCCCTGTGGAAGACCCAGGAGCAAAACCTGCCCAATCCACCCACCCAGCACTTCCTATTCAAGTCCTGTCACAGGTTTATCCTACCCCATCAGGGGCCGGAGCACATGTGAAAGCAGCCATGTCATTTATCAGCTCTGCTGCAATCATTGCACATCTTTTTATATTGGAATGATTACCAACCAGTTGTCCACCAGGAGGAAAGGCCACCACCAACCAGCTGTCCACTGGGAGGAAAGGCAATCACCAAACTGTGGCACAACATTCAACTGAACACAATACACTTGATACTAATGGCTCATTCACTACTTGAGCCATCTGGATAATTCCCTCTACCACCAGCTTTCCTGAACGGCGCAGATGGAAGTTATCCTTACAACACATTCCCCGCTCCTGTAACTATCCTGGCCTCAACCTATGGAAACATACTGTCTGCATACCCTCTACCCAACAGCTTCAACCTCCAGTCGTATTGTCTCCTCACATTCTCATCTCCCATCCTTTTTATTTGCAGCCCTCTGTCAATGCATCCACCTGTCTTTCCCCACCTCCCTGCCCCACAACCTCCTGACACTTCACCTGTTGGCAGTCTAGTCTTTGCATACTCCATCAGATGGCATTCCCCCCCCCCCCCCACGTGTTCACCACAATCACTATCAATTCCACTTCCTCACCCTCTCCAGATTGCTGCTTGTGTTCATATCTTTTTCACTCCTCTTTTCAGTGGAAATAAGTTGTGGCAATACTGAATCTAACACACAATATTCAAACTTCGAACAACGTATGAAACATTGCAACAAACAGCTGTCAACTGCATGTCTGAAAAAAAAGTGTACATGTTATCTCAGATTTCCTTGGTGTGATTGATTAATGGTGTGCTACTAGGTACACAGCAAAATTATTGTTTCCATTATATCCATTTTATTTTGATGACCGACCTAGTCATCATCTTCAGGCACTATGAATTTTGCCTTTAAGTAGAAACAGCAACTTTGCTGTATACCTGGAAGCACAAAATTAAACTCACTGCTGCTTCAGTAGCAACACTAGTTTTCTTGGCCTAGGGCCACTGCCCTATACTAATTTTTGTACCTGACATTTCATCCCCCATTGCAGGAGTCTTTGTTAGAGGCAATGGAGAGCAGATAGATGATTTTCCAATATGCACTGCTTTAAACAGTGTACCAATGGCCCAATTACCTGAAGCAGCCAAACTTTTTTATTCGTAACTGTAGAGTTGTCATGTCGTCTGACTGTTGCCAAAGATCATGGGTTCAAACCAATGTATATTAAGGAATTTATAAAGCAGAAGGATTGGTGTGTTTACTTCATTTAGCATTAAGGCCCACAACTTCCCTCATTTCAGCCCTCCTTTTCTGTTTAAAGTTGTTTTTGTGTTTCTGGATTTATATGTTCTCTCTAAATACCCTAACAATGTGGTGATTGGACCCTGCCGAAATTTCAGTATCGAAGCATCAAATTGGTGGTTCTCTGTTCCTATACATGAACCACTTCTGCTAGTTTATCCATGCTAATTCATCCATGCTATCCGGTTGATAATTGCTCTCATGTTCCTCACGACATCCACTGAAGCTTTTATTAGTAATTCAGATGTACATGGTTCAACTATTGTGAAGTCACAAATAAATAGTTCAAACAACGATAAGTCCAGGATGGAACAAGAATATGGAAAGGATAAACTGCTACTAACCGTAAAGTGGAGGCCTAAATCGGAGACAGGCACAATGAAAAACAATGGGCACAGTGAAAAAGAATGCTAGAAGTATGTCAGCTTTTGGGCAAAGTTCTTCTTTAGATGTAGAAAACATACGCAGGTGCATGCACCCGCGCAATCTAACTGGGGTGGACTAGGGACTCCCCTCCCCTCCATCTCTTCTCGTCCTCCACCCCACCTCAACCCCTCTCCCCTCCCACAGCCTCCTGTTTCGAACCTAGCAGCTCTATCCTGTCACCATGCCACTCCATGTTCCCACAAGCAGCTCTAGCATTCCCCCCGCCCCAAACCTAACCTGCTATCACCCCCCCCCCCCCTTTTCCTATCGGCTAATGTCTCTTCCTTATCCCATTACCCATCTCAGCTAGACTGCTGCTCATGTTAGACACAGCCATAGTTGGGCCTTAGGTTGGTTGGTTGGTCGATATGGGGGAGGGGACCAAGGACCAAGCAGCAAGATCACCGGTCCCATCGGGTTAGGGAAGGACAGGGAAGGAAGCCAGCCATGCCATTTCAAAGGAACCATCCTGGCATTTGCCTGAAGCAGTTTAGGGAAATCATATAAGACTTACATCAGGATGGCCAGACACACGTTTGAGCCCTCGTCCTCCCGGATGCGAGTCCAGTGTGCTAACCACTGCACCACCTCCCTTTGTAGTTGGCCCTTAGCTGAGCACTTGTAGTGTACAGCACTTTGTTTATCTAAGGCTGATTACATTGGTGAATCAATTACCTGCACCGCCACTGGCTCAGAGGATGTCTCCCACAGTAGCAGACAAAATATCAGGAACAAACACCATGACTAAGACTACGCCCAATTCCCAGAAAACCAAAGTCATTAAGAGAGTAACCACTGATTACTTGTCCTTTTAGAAAAATAATAATTATCAAGAAAAACTGTTTAAGAATCATGGAAATCCTAGATTTTCAGAGTTTTTACTTCATTGCACTATCATGACTGATTTCATTGTTCTCCTGAAATAATATTACAACATTTCTCAAAACCCTTCCATTCACTGTAAAAATTGTAGCATTCTGTTGCCTAAATTTTATATGAGTGCAGCACATACACAATTTGTGAATGTGTGGTGGTGGGGTGCGGCACATAATATTATGTTCGAATGCAGAAGTATAAGGAACTGTTGTACTTACCGTGGAATGCATTTGGTGTTATTGTTTTCGTAGTAAAACATAATTTCTAAGTTAGTGATGCCTCTATAGTCAGGTGCACGAACCCACATGGATTCCATGTGTTTCTGACCGGGTGCAAGTTGCCCACCCGGAAGGGAAATTTTTATGACTTCTGGAATAGTCCCCTGTCCAGTATCACAAACTGGGTAACCAGCACATGAAATCAATTCTGGTACAGATGATGCAAGATATAAATTACTCAATGGAGCACTACCAATGTTCTTGAAACGTATGCTAACATTCTGCATTTCACCACAAAGCATCTCTGAACTCATATTTTGAAATGATACCTGCAAAAGTGAAATGAGATACATTATAATAATACTACTTTAAATATATTATGGCAACTACAGGAAACTATGTGTGGAAAACTATCCATTTAATGAAAGCACTTTAGAAATTATTGAGTTCTGGATGATTTCAAAGTTGACTTCATCTGAACAAATGGAAAGACAAAATGGTGCTCATTGTTAGATAGCTCAGAATTCCAATAAACGTTCAGAATTGTATGTACAAATTAAGGCTAGAGGTTCAGTCCTGTAACTGACAATACCAATGCAGATAAAGCTTTTTTATTACTACGTTCCTTACTACTGTTAATAATGAAGATACAGTTGCAAAAACAATTAAAAATTGACAAGTAAAGAGTTCAACATGTGGCATCTTAAGAAATTACAACACATGAGAATGGGAGAGTTAATATTTATTACTTTTTCTGTGAAAACAGGTTACCCTATGTAACAGGACAATAAATTGAAGAAAAGAGCCAAGTGCTTACAGCTTCAACTGAGGCATCACTCAGTTCTCTCCAACACAGAAGTGGACCCTGTTGGTGAAGGATGTTTATTGGTGCATTATACACTCTTACAAAATTAAAGGAATAACAGCCATTGGCTACAAAAATTAAGTCTTTTGACCTGGTTTTGGTACTACTATGAGAGTCTTCATCAGAAGTAACACATTCAAACTGGCATGTCACGTATAAAATAAATATCAAGCGATAAAGCTTTAGTCACAAAATTTTTAAAAAAGAATACATGGGAGGCAAGCCACCATGGACTGCTCACACACGTCAAGCCACAGGTAGCAATACAGATACCTCTGATGAAGGCAATCATAAAAGTGCCGCAACTGGGTCAAAAGACTTAATTTTTCCAACTGAGGGCTGTTATTGCTTTAATTTTGCTTTCCAAATGGTCGCTGACCATGAAGCTATATTTAAAACTCTAACACACATTTATTTAGTTACACCTATGCTCACTTTGTACCAAAATTATGTGCATTTCTCACAGTATAACAGTGAGACTAAACAACAAGTTACTGCCACAATACTGTATCTACTACATTATCTAACTCAACAGCTTAACAAATATTGTAATACGAAGCGCTTTGTGGAATATAAATAACTGAAGGTGCAGTGGTAACAATTCACTGTTAAACTGAGGGGTTGAGCAGTCAAGAGCCACACAAAGAAGACTGAAAACATTGATAAGCTTTCATACTAGATACTGTTTTGAGCTGCAGTGATGGTAAAACATAGTTGATCAGGACAATGTAGCCATGCAGGTGTAAGTATGTGTTGGTATACGTATTCTGTAGTTAGCAAAGTTTTCAGTCTTGAGTATATGAGATGTGATTGCACCTTGTCTGTTACTGCAATGACAGGCAAGGTAGAACCATGCGTGTAAGCTTCAATAAACTCACTGCTGTGGTGCCTTGTATGAAGAAAATGATTTTCAGACTTGTTTGTGTGTCTATAAAACATTCAACGTATTAACTATATGGTGAGATGTTAACTTTGTCCTTCAATTATCCGTAACTTATCATCAATTTAAATTTATTTTTGGACAAACTGCTAGAACATAAATTGTAGTTAACTGAGTCAGTGGAAATTAACATACTTAGCACCTAATGACATCTGTTACCAGAACTGATACACATTGCCATTGCCACTGACAGCCACGTATCTCCCCCTCTTCAGCTTCTTTTCCCCACACTAGAGCTTTCTCAATCATTTAACCTCCCACCACATACATCCAGCACTCACAAGAAGAGAGATAGAAAGCAGTTTTCTGACCTTTTAAGTTTACATATGCACCATCCATCATTCACGTACAAGAAAGTGGTGGTCATTCTTCATTTCTGGCTAGTCATTTACATTCTCTTAAGGAATAAAACAGACACATCAACTGTGTACATAAGTTTTTCCTTGACCACCTTGTGATTTAATAACTGACATTTTACACTTTCTGGTGCTATATCTCTCATGGAATCTTTCAATCCACAGGACATAAAGGCACAAAGATTGTAAAGGACATCCTCCCGAGATAGGAAGACTTTTTAAAAGAGTTGCATAACACAGATCACAATCCAGTAACTTTGGAACATGAATTATTGTACAGTGCGGATGATGATGAAAACTAGATGACTTACAAACTACTCATATTAAAATTAAGAAGCATGAATGAAGGTGAGAGGGGACAGTACCAGCTAAATACAACTACAAAAATAGTAAACAACAGTATTCACTATCTTTGACCATTTTCAGTCTGTATTTAGAAAATACAATGACCACTGGCCGCTAGATTTATTTATTTATTTATTTATTTGCGTCAGAAGCCATACAAAACTCTAAATCACATGACTGTACACTTAAGAGATACTAGTAAATCAACATTTACATTACTTATAATTTACATAGATTACATAATCAACTAAATGATCTTCACCCAGAATTGAGCAACAGCAACTGCATCCCCTTCAGCCTTCATCAGTTCTTCATTGCTACATGACTGCAAGGGCAGTAGCACAGGTGATTCACTTTCTGTGCTCTTATTTATTCACATTCTGGTGGTACTTTGGAAAATGCCCATTTGACAAGGTTGTCCTTGGAGTCAACAACACTTGACCTTTGTCTTCTCAATGATCTCCAGGAGAACCTATCTAAAGTACCTCCAGGTGATAGACACTCAGCAAATTTCATACATGTCTGAAGTTGGACACTTCTACCTACACATACTTGTTCTTTGGCAGCAAGCTAAGACACAATGCTGACAGTGAACTAGGAAAACTACAACTGGATTTCAACCTGGATCTCAGTGGTCGATGGCTACAGAGAGATTTTAGGTAACAAGGGAGTAAAAATTGGAATAAGAATAATATGGTGTTTGACACTTGAAGATGACATGGTCTTTCTAGCAACAGACAAAAAAGAATTACAGGATATAGCTGAAGTTTAGAGAAAGATTAATGGAATTAAAGTCACCACAAATAACACAAAAGTAATGTAACTAACAAGAAATAAAAGGGTGAAGGTAACACTGAATAGTGGAATAGTACAACATGTGCAAAGTTTTAAATCCCTACAAAGCAGGATAGAAACCAAATGGTAGAGCAACACTGAAACTGAAACAAGGACAGCAATGGCGAAAGTGGTATTTTGTAAGAAAAAGAGAATTTTCTGCAACAATATGAACAAAGATTTGAAGAAAAAACTAATAAAATGCTTTGACCCATCTGGATTCTAGGATTTGGGGAGATGCACCGGGCCTGGGTTGAACCTGTCCTGCGAATTAACGGCAAGGGCCTGTATGCTGGCCACCACGTGGTTTTTAGGCAGTTTTCTCACATCTGACTAGGTGGATACCAATGCATTGTCTTAGATACACAATTTGCAAACATACAGAAAACACATACTTTCACATGAGATAACACTACACAGAGACACAGTAATTGTATACAAATTCCTACACACTGTGGGAGAAAGAGTGCAAGAAGGGCATCCAGCCACTCTTTATCTCTAACTCTGCCAACTCCAATAATTAACATGCCAACCCCATGAAGGAATAAAGGCCAGCTACACATCCTCTCTATCTTCATACAATTTTCACAATGGCCACAGTAATGTCTAAATGTCTACTACTCCGTTATGTTCCCTCCTCCATCTTTTTGTTTACTTTTGTCTCAAAATAATTCTCAGTATGCAATTCTACAGTGCTTAGAGAGCAATTTTTGAATGCTTTTTCTATTAAAAGTCCATGTCTCACTACTAAAAGTCAAAAATAGTAAAATTTTACAATTTTAACCTTTCCTTTTCAGATGAATGGAAAGCTTGATTTTGAAACCTCTGCTTTACTACAAGCATTCTAGGCCATATTTTACTCTGCTTATTTTTCTTCTTCCTGTTCATTCACTGTTTGTCTTCATATCTATTTTGGAACTTGCTTTATTGAATTCTTCCATTCATTGTTGATGTTTGATTACACTAGAGGCTGTTGTTGCAGTCTTCAGTCTGAAGAATGGTTGGATGCACTCCATTTGATTCTAACATGTGTAAATCTCTACATAAACCCCCTCCCCCTCTCATTTTGGTGATGGTTAATCTCCTGGGCTGATTCTTCTTTCAGTATTGAATTTATCAATAATATGATGAAATCTAATAGAAGCTATTCTACTGATATACATATTCTTCATGATAACACTGCTTGGAGCAATGTCTTGTGTAACTGACCCTGTTCCAGACATATCCATGTTACACGAAAACACACAACCCCTCTACAAAGTCAGTCCTGGACAGATGCTTGCAAAGATCAGCACAGCGAAATCATGCATTGCACCCGCTGTGTGTAGTTGTCACCACGAGTTTTATTCGAGTGACCTGATGACTACGCTGTAATTACACTGCAGCCACCAGTGCCAGTGCTGGGTTCCGAACAATTGACAACTTCCCATTTGCTCAGGCACTTCACAGCTCTGCAATTGGTCACCTCCATGAGACTGTCACCAGGATTCTGCTGCCACCTCATGGACACGGCATGACAGGCTACCATGCAGCTCTGCTGTGCCTTCAGAATCTGAGAGCTGCCAGCTGCCACTCACTGGCCATCAGTCCAATGTTACATCCTGGGCAACACTGGGACCTGCCATTCAGGACAGCCGTGTACAGTGTGTGGCCGCCACCACTGATTCAGCACCAGAATGCCACTACTGTTAGCTCAGCGTGCCGCCTCCCCTGTCACAGGCCACATGCTATGTCTCTCTCGCCTACCACTATGCCAGGCAATATTATAAGATAACTGCAGACCACCTCTGAGCCAAGAGTACACCCACTTGTTAATACACACACTTGTTAATACAAAACTTACTGAAAACAAGTTAAATATTTTCTGTAGATCTATACTGGTGATTACGAGACTCTTCCTATATTGTTGCTCATGTCATTTTGACCAGCATAGTGCAGTAACTCGATGTGTATAGTCTCACCAAGTCATTGGAAGTCCCCTGCAGAAATAATGAGCCATGCTGCATCTCTAACCGTCCATAATTGGGAAAGTGTTGGTGGTGCAGGATTTTGTGCATGAACTGACGTCTCAATTATGTCCCAAAATGTTCTACGCGATTCATGTTGGGTTATCTGTGCGGCCAAACCATTCGCGTGAACTGTCCAGAATGTGTTCTACAAACTGATGGTGATAGTTTTAGGGCGTTTGTGTAAAATCTGGAGGGGGAGTCAATAGGTCAAGAGTCTGTTGTGCTCATATTCACTTGGCAGTCCAGCCGCCCCACTAGTACAATGTAATCGGCTGGGAGAATATAGCCGTGTTGGTGTGTGTGTGTGTGTGTGTGTGTGTGTGTGTGTGTGTGTGTGTGTGTGTGTGTGTGTCAGTTCTTCAATATTATCTGACAGTGAGACATCCTTACTAAAATTAATGAAAAACAACAAAATACAGAAGAGCTGTGTGGCTAGTCAAATATTATCTTACCAACATAAAGCCAGCATTAAATTGCTCAAAAATGTCTCCTCAGAGGCCTCTTTCAAAAGAAACACGCATTCTAAATGAGTCAAGAACATTTATGATTATGCAACTGTATATGGGAGTAAGTACTATAACAGTAAAATTAAAGAAATTTGGGCTAATATAGAGAGGTATGGACAGTTTTTCTTCCAGAATACCATCCAGAAATGGAATTTGAAGGATTAACATGATACTGAAGGACTATGTACCTTCTGACACCTATAAGGTAGCTTGTTAAGTATAGATTTAGGTAAAGGAACTGGCCCAGTATTTGTTTCTGTTATCTAGAGAAATACTAGAAAACTTTTAATAGGGTAACCAGATGGAGATTTGATTCCCATCCTCATATGACTTAATCCACATACCTCAGAAAAACTCAAGAGACAAGGGTTCAATGCATTTGTAAGAAGTATTTACAAATCAGATGCTTTTATTAAATGCTGCACTCTATGGAAATCATCTAAACCTAATCTGTGAAAGAACTAGTGGTTTCTGCTATTACTGAAAAAAATTGTCCAATTTTTAAATGAAAAACTGAGAATTTTTCTCTTTAATAAAAGCTGGCATCATCTACATAGTTTGTTCATTCTTTGTCTTCCTTTCCTACTTTGATCTGTCATCTGACAAGTTTAATTATATTACACATACATTATATGTCAGAGACCTGAACATATAATTATTTCTGGAACATATAATTATTTATGGACGAAATCATTGAGATGTAAAGATGGGTGGCAGATAGTCAAACAAATGTATAGGGAGATGTATTTCAATGTCAAAACATAGTAACATTATTAACCACACACTGAGAAAAATTAACAGTGGTCCATGTGATGCACCAACTGGAAGAGCTTTCTATTGTGAATATTTTTGTCAAACAAGTGGAACTGATTATGGCATCAGTACAATTAAAAATGATACATCTGAAAAGATACACTGTGCCAGTTCAGAAACACAAGCACAGAGAAATGCCAGAAGACTGTACAATACATAAAAGAACCAATCTTTCTGTTCTCAATAGAAATAAGGTATTGCAGTCTCACAGATACATGTAGTTTGGTATGAGGCACCAAGCTGGCCAGCCTGCAGGAAGTGATGAAATGTCAAACGTGTTTTACTAATGTTTGAGCATTTACCTCTACGTATCAGTGAGTCTCACATGAACTGGAAAGAGTGGTGAAATTATCTCAGTCTTGCAATGGAATTTTATTTTTAGGCAATTAAAATATACTTATTTCTCAACAAATCCCTTTTCAGGGCCGTAAAATTTGTCCAATGGCTTTCCATTGAGGAGATTTTGCCTAAGCTTTAAGATAGATTCTTTTTCTCCACACACAAATATGTTTCATTTCAATTTTTCCTGCACACTTGGATCAATAACTGTTTAGTCTTTGTGAGGTAATCAATGTGAATATCTTCTGTATAACAGTTTAGACATGCCAAAATCTTTCTGGCAACTAAAAGAAATTTTGCCTTTTGTGTTGTATGGCCTCCAACTTTCAGTCACTGCTTTGATTATTACACAGGCCCACGATGCAAAAACTTTTTTGCTGAATATTACCTTATTATTTTGTTTTTTAGGGTGGTAAATACAAATATTATACTTAACAAACTGTATCACCCACCATTTCTTCACATTTTAGTTAAATTTATCAAATTAGGTGATTTAAAAAAAATTAACAGCTTGTATATAGTTAAAATACTTTAAAAATGAGGTGTAATGGATATAGATGATGTTGGTAGCACTGCTGAAAAACATTTGTTGTCAAAAACAGGTCGCTTCTATTTTTGTGTAAGCCAATGGTGTTTTGTTTACTGTCAACCTAACCTCACTTTCCAGTTTCCTGTACATATGCTCAGTACAATATCTAATTGTGGTTGTAAAAACTCTGCTAACAGTTCTTTTTATATTTATGGTGGATTTGTGATTAAAAACACCAAAGAAACATTACAGACTTTGTGAAAAAAGTTTATCTATCACACTTTGGATCTAAACTTGGTGATCAAGATAAATCTTGGGCATTGCATAATGTGTGTGTGTGTGTGTGTGTGTGTGTGTGTGTGTGTGTGTGTGTGTGTGTGAACTGATCATAATTCAAAAAACAAGAAGGTAATAAGCTACCATAACCTTCTGTCCGCCATCCGACCAGAAGTATTTTCTGATGTACAATCTGAGTTACATGAACCAGATGATGATGATTTCCACTGTAATACAGAAAGTCTAGCGCCCAAATTGTTGAATCAGACCAAGCTTAAAGATCTGGTTTGAATCTGGGCTTAACGAAAGAAAAAACTGAATTGCTTGGCTCTAGATTAAAAGAGAAGAACTTATTGGCAGTTGGAACCAGCATATACATATATAGCAAGAGAGTGCAGCAATTTTCCAAGTTTTTTCCAACAAGAAGGTGATTTAGTGTACTGCTCAGACATTCCCGGTCTGATGATTGAGTTTGGTAGGAAGACTGGAGGCTGTTTACTGATTCATTCAAAACTAGTTTTATTACACAATGTTTGCAGATGACACTGTAATTTACCATCTAGTAAAATCATCAGATGATCAATTCCAATTACAAAATGATCTAGAGAGAATTTCTGTATGGTGTGAAAAGTGGCAATTAGCACTAAACAAAGAAAAGTGCGAGGTCATCCACATGGGTACTAAAAGAAATCCAATAAATTTTGGGTTTACGATAAATCGCACAAATCTAAGGGCTGTCAACTTGACTAAATACCTAGGAATCACAACTGTGAGCAACTTAAACTGGAAAGACCACATAGTTAATACTGTGGGGAAGGCAAAACAAAGACTGCGCTTTGTTGGCAGAACACTTAGAAGATGTGACAAACCCACTAAAGAGACAGCCTACATTACACTTGCCTGTCCTCTGCTGGAATATTGCTGCGTGGTATGGTATCCTTACCAGGTAGGATTGACAGAGGACATCAAAAAAGTGCAAAGAAGGGCAGCCCGTTTCGTGTTATTGAGCAAGGGGCCGAGAGTGTCACTGATATGATACACGAGTTGGGGTGGCAGTTATTGAAACAAAGGTGGTTTTCTTTGCAGTGAGATCTATTTACGAAATTTCAATCACCAACTTTCTCTTCCGAATGCGTAAATATTTTGTTGACACCCACCTATGTATAGAAAAATGATCATCATAATAAAATAAGGGAAATCAGATATTGAATGGATAGATTTAGGTGTTCCTTTTTCCCACACACCATTCGAGAGTGGAATGGTAGAGAAGTAGTATGAAAATGGTTCAATGAACTGTCCGCCAGGCACTTAAGTGTGAATTGCAGATTTGCCATGTAGATGTAGATGAAATGGTAGCATGTATGCATCTATACCTGTTTGATGTTCTATACATATGAAAGAAAGCTACCAAAACCTAGAAATAGTGCTAAATAAAATAGGCTATTCTGTTCATGGTTGGATGATATGTGGCAATCTAAAAGTAACATGTATGCTCCTTCGTCAGCAAAGGTGGCTTTACCAAATTTACTTGTTTCTTGTGTGAATGGGATGGTAGGGCTAGGTTCAACATTGGTGCAGAAAAAAAAAAAAAAAATGGTCTGTGAGAAAGTCTTTAAAATCTGGTGAGAAGAACATTCTACACAAAAACATTTTAGATCCAAAAAACGTACTCCTACCACCTCTACATATAAAGTTAGGCCTAATGAAACAGTATGTAGAGGCTTTGCTTAAAGATAGACCATGTTTTAAGTATTTGTGCCAAAAGTTTCCACACATTTCAGAACCTAAACTAAAAGAAGGTGTCTTTGTCAGGCCTGACATTAGAAAATTGATGTTTGATGTGAACTTTAAATCCACAATGACCTTAAATGAGAAAGATGCATGGGTATCATTCAAGCAAGTCGTTACGAAGTTCTTAGGACATGAAAAAGACCTAGAATATTTTTCTATTATAGCTACAATGTTAAAGAAGTTTAACACTTTAGGATGTTTAATGAGCCTGAAAGTTCATGTTTTGAACAGTCACCTTGATTACTTCCTGGACAATATGGGAGATGTTAGTGAGGAGCAAGGAGAGCATTTTCACCAGATTTGAAAGTGATGGAAAAACACTACCAAGGCCACTGGAACACCAACATGACGGGGGCCTCCTGTTGCTCACTTCACCGAGAAGTTCCGCAAGAGATTCATCATAGAAAAAGCTACACAAGAAGCTTCAAAGAAGAAAGAGAAAGAAAGAAAATACAAAACAGTTCCAACTGACAAGTGAAACCTCTGTTAACACATATCACTGTTTTAAGTAGCTTACTGTAAATACAAACCATGCTTATGTTGTAACGAAGCATTTCATTAATTTCCCCGTTTAACGTGTAGCATAGGATTTTGCACATTGCTTGAAAACTGTGGGTGATACAACAAAACTAAAGCTAGATTTGGATTCAGCTCATAAAAATCTATAAAGATCAGCAATCAAAGTAAAAAAAGATTTTCAAAAACATTTTTTGTTGGCCTGTGATGTTGTTTTCTTCGAGAATGCTTTTGATAAGTATACAATAAATGATGTTTCAGTTGCCTACAGGACTCTCTCATGATTAATTTTACTATAAAATGTACAATATTCTTTCCAGTGATATGCTTATGGCATCACCTATACAATGAACCTGTAATTGCCAATCATCAAATACCACATTTTGTAATTTCTACATGTTTTCTTTCGTGGTAGCAGTTTTGGGACATCTTTAATATATACCATTTTAAACAGAAGTATGGCCAGATTTGGTGCTGCTGCTCATTTCTTAATCTATATAAAGTGGAGAAGACTTCATATAAACTTTAACCAGCTGTCTCACTGATGGTCACAACAAATTTTAATAAAACACAACAGGGAATTATGGGAAAGAAGTACAAACAAAGCCAGACTGAAAATTAAACTGACATCTTATTGTCATTAATAATCAAAATGAAGCATCACAGAAAAGTCAAATTTTATTGATATCAGCACAATTCTATGCCAGCCCAAATATTTTCTCCTTGTCCTTGTAAAAATCCCTACTAAACTGTGCAACGTGCTAAACATGTTCTTCAGCTATTTTTATAGGAAATGCAATTACTACAATAAATTAAATCTGTGGCATTCTTCCTCGTATATGGGTGGATATACATCTCTTAAGGAAAAAAGATATTGTGATGAATCAACTTTTACATGTGTAACATCAAATAAACGTAGCCAGTAGATACAGTTCTTAGAAAATGCTTGCTGTATTGGTAAGGGTGCATTATTTACCGATCCTTTCTTTCTTGTGCCAGATAGAGCCAATGGTACAATATGTTGAAGCTGTATCTGTCACCTCAGTTAGATGACTATCAACTGAAAGCATTCTCC